>NW_025791726.1:0-60852 GCF_921293095.1 Ischnura elegans
AAAGATGGAAACATGATAAGATGAGGTATGAAGTGCAGGACATGGTGGGTTAGGAATTGCATCTTTTCAATGAGTTAAGTATGAGACCGAAGGTATGGATGAAGCGAGTGCTGAAAGGAGAAGAAATGATGAAAACAGTAGTAAAGACGGAAACATGATAAGATGAGGTATGAAGTGCAGGACATGGTGGGTTAGGAATTTTACCTTTTAAATGAGATAAGTAGTAGGCCGAAGGTACGGATGGAGCGAGTGCCTAAATGAGAAGAAATGACGAAAACAGTGCTAAAGATGGAAACATGATAAGATGAGATATAAAGTGCAGGACATGGTGGGTTAGGAATTGCACCTTTTAAATGAGATAAGTAGGAGACCGAAGGTATGGATGAAGCGAGTGCTGAAAGGAGAAGGGATGATAAAAACAGTGCTAAAGATGGAAACATGATAAGATGAGGTATGAAGTGCAGGACATGGTGGGTTAGGAATTGCACCTTTTAAATGAGATAAGTAGTAGGCCGAAGGTATGGATGGAGCTAGTGCTAAATAAGAAGAAATGATGAAAACAGTGCTAAAGATGGAAACATGATAAGATGAGGTATGAAGTGCAGGACATGGTGGGTTAGGAATTGACCTTTTAAATGAGATAAGTAGGAGACCGAAGATAGGATGAAGCGAGTGGTTAAGGGAGAAATGATGATGAAAACAGTGCTAAAGATGGAAACATGATAAGATGAGGTATGAAGTGCAGGACATGGTGGGTTAGGAATTGCACCTTTTAAAATAGATAAGTAGTAGGCCGAAGGTATGGATGGAGCGAGTGCTTTAATGAGAAGAAATGATCAAAACAGTGCTAAAGATGGAAACATGATAAGATGAGATATAAAGTGCAGGACATGGTGGGTTACGAATTGCACCTTTTCAATGAGATAAGTAGGAGACCGAAGGTATGGATGGAGGAGTGCTTAAAGAAGAAGAAATGTTGAAAACAGTGCTAAAGATGGAAATATGATAAGCTGAGATATTAAGTGCAGGGCATGGTGGGTTAGTAATTGCACCTTTTCAATGAGATAAGTAGGAGACCGAAGGTATGGATGGAGCGAGTGCTTAAATGAGAAAAATGATGAAAACAGTGCTTCAGATGGAAACATGATAAGATGAGATATAAAGTGCAGGACATGGTGGGTTAGGAATTGCACCTTTTCAATGAGATAAGTAGGAGACCGAAGGTATGGATGGAGCGAGTGCTGAAAGGAGAAGGGATGATGAAAACAGTGCTAAAGAAGGTAATATGATAAGGTGAGATATAAAGTGCAGGACATGGTGGGTTAGGAATTGCAACTTTTAAATGAGATAAGTAGTAGGCCGAAGGTATGGATGGAGCGAGTGCCTAAATGAGAAGAAATGATGATACAGTGCTAAATATGGACACATGATAAGATGAGGTATGAAGTGCAGGACATGGTGGGTAGGGAATTGCATCTTTTCAATGACATAAGTATGAGACCGAAGGTATGGATGAAGCGAGTGCTTAAAGGAGAAGAAATGATGAAAACAGTAGTAAAGATGGAAACATGATAAGATGAGGTATGAAGTGCAGGACATTGTGGGTTAGGAATTTTACCTTTTAAATGAGATAAGTTGAAGGCCGAAGGTATGGATGGAGCGAGTGCCTTAATGAGAAGAAATGATGAAACCAGAGCTAAAGATGGAAACATGATAAGATGAGATATAAAGTGCAGGACATGTAGGGTTAGGAATTGCACCTTTTAAATGAGATAAGTAGGAGACCGAAGGTATGGATGAAGCGAGTGCTGAAAGGAGAAGGGACGATAAAAACAGTGCTAAAGATGGAAATATGATAAGATGAGTTATGAAGTGCAGGACATGGTGGGTTAGGAATTGCACCTTTTAAATGAGATAAGTAGTAGGCCGAAGGTATGGATAGAGCGAGTGCCTAAATGAGAAGAAATGATGAAAACAGTGCTAAAGATGGAAACATGATAAGATGAGGTATGAAGTGCAGGACATGGTGGGTTAGGAATTTTACCTTTTGAATGAGATAAGTAGTAGGCCGAAGGTATGGATGGAGCGAGTGCTTTAATGAGAAGAAATGATAAAAACAGTGCTAAAGATGGAAATATGATAAGATGAGTTATGAAGTGCAGGACATGGTGGGTTAGGAATATCACCTTTTAAATGAGATAAGTAGTAGGCCGAAGGTATGGATGGAGCGAGTGCCTAAATGAGAAGAAATGATGAAAACAGTGCTAAAGATGGAAACATAATAAGATGAGATATAAAGTGCAGGATATGGTGGGTTAGGAATTGCACCTTTTAAATGAGATAAGTAGGAGACCGAAGGTATGGATGAAGCGAGTGCTGAAAGGAGAAGAGATGATGAAAACAGTGCTAAAGATGGAAATATGATAAGATGAGTTATGAAGTGCAGGACATGGTGGGTTAGGAATTGCACCTTTTAAATGAGATAAGTAGTAGGCCGAAGGTATTGATGGAGCGAGTGCCTAAATGAGAAGAAATGATGAAAACAGTGCTTAAGATTGAAACATGATAAGATGAGGTATGAAGTGCAGGACATGGTGGGTTAGGAATTGCACCTTTTAAATGAGATAAGTAGGAGACCGAAGGTATGGATGAAGCGAGTGCTGAAAGGAGAAGGGATGATGAAAACAGTGCTAAAGATTGAAATATGTTAAGATGAGTTATGAAGTGAAGGACATGGTGGGTTAGAAATTGCACCTTTTAAATGAGATAAGTAGTAGGCCAAAGGTATTGATGGAGCGAGTGCCTAAATGAGAAGAAATGATGAAAACAAGGCTAAAGATGGAAACATAATAAGATGAGATATAAAGTACAGGACATGGTGGGTTAGGAATTGCACCTTTTAAATGAGATAAGTAGGAGGCCGAAGGTATGGATGGAGCGAGTGCCTAAATGAGAAGAAATGGTGAAAACATTGCTAAAGAGGGAAATATGAAAAGATGAGGTATGAAGTGCAGGACATGGTGGGTTACGAATTGCACCTTTTCAATGAGATAAGTAGGAGGCCGAAGGTATGGATGGAGCGAGTGCTTACATGAGAAAAAATGATGAAAATAGTGCTAAAGATGGAAAAATGATAAGATGAGGTATGAAGTGCAGGACATGGTGGGTTAGGAATTGCATCTTTTCAATGAGTTAAGTATGAGACCGAAGGTATGGATGAAGCGAGTGCTTAATGGAGAAGAAATGATGAAAATAGTAGTAAAGACGGAAACATGATAAGATGAGGTATGAAGTGCAGGACATGGTGGGTTAGGAATTTTACCTTTTAAATGAGATAAGTAGTAGGCCGAAGGTATGGATGGAGGAGTGCTTAAAGAAGAAGAAATGATGAAAACAGTGATAAAGAAGGAATAATGATAAGCTGAGATATTAAGTGCAGGGCATGGTGGGTTAGGAATTGCACCTTTTCAATGAGATAAGTAGGAGACCGAAGGTATGGATGGAGCGAGCGCTTAAATGAGAAGAAATGATGAAAACAGTGCTTAAGATGGAAACATGATAAGATGAGATATAAAGTGCAGGACATGGTGGGTTAGGAATTGCACCTTTTCAATGAGATAAGTAGGAGACCGAAGGTATGGATGGAGCGAGTGCCTAAATGAGAAGAAATGATGAAAACAGTGCTCAAGATGGAAACATGATAAGATGAGGTATGAAGTGCAGGACATGGTGGGTTAGGAATTGCATCTTTTCAATGAGTTAAGTATGAGACCGAAGGTATGGATGAAGCGAGTGCTTTAATGAGAAGAAATGATGAAAACAGTGCTAAAGATGGAAACATGATAAGATGAGATATAAAGTGCATGACATGGTGGGTTCGGAATTGCTGCTTTTAAATGAGATAAGTAGGAGACCGAAGGTATGGATGAAGCGAGTGTTGAAAGGAGAACGGATGATGAAAACAGTGCTACAGATGGAAATATGATAAGATGAGTTATGAAGTGCAGGACATGGTGGGTTAGGAATTGCACCTTTTAAATGAGATAAGAAGTAGGCCGAAGGTATGGATGGAGCGATTGCTTAAATGAGAAGAGATGATGAAAACAGTGCTAAAGATGGAAACATGATAAGATGAGGTATGAAGTGCAGGACATGGTGGGTTAGGAATTTTACCTTTTAAATGACATAAGTATGAGACCGAAGGTATGGATGAAGCGAGTGCTTAAAGGAGAAGAAATTATGAAAACAGTGCTAAAGATGGAAACATGATAAGATGAGATATAAAGTGCAGGACATGGTGGGTTAGGAATTGCACCTTTTAAATGAGATAAGTAGGAGACCGAAGGTATGGATGAAGCGAGTGCTGAAAGGAGAACGGATGATGAAAACAGTGCTAAAGATGTAAATATGATAAGATGAGTTATGAAGTGCAGGTCATGGTGGGTTAGGAATCGCACCTTTTAAATGAGATAAGTAGTAGGCCGAAGGTATGGATAGAGCGAGTGCCTAAATGAGAAGAAATGATGAAAACAGTGCTAAAGATGGAAACATGATAAGATGAGGTATGAAGTGTAGGACATGGTGGGTTAGGAATTTTACCTTTTGAATGAGATTAGTAGTAGGCCGAAGGTATGGATGGAGCGAGTGCTTTAATGAGAAGAAATGATGAAAACAGTGCTAAAGATGGAAACATGATAAGATGAGATATAAAGTGCATGACATGGTGGGTTCGGAATTGCTGCTTTTAAATGAGATAAGTAGGAGACCGAAGGTATGGATGAAGCGAGTGTTGAAAGGAGAACGGATGATGAAAACAGTGCTACAGATGGAAATATGATAAGATGAGTTATGAAGTGCAGGACATGGTGGGTTAGGAATTGCACCTTTTAAATGAGATAAGAAGTAGGCCGAAGGTATGGATGGAGCGATTGCTTAAATGAGAAGAGATGATGAAAACAGTGCTAAAGATGGAAACATGATAAGATGAGGTATGAAGTGCAGGACATGGTGGGTTAGAAATTTTACCTTTTAAATCAGATAAGTAGTAGGCTGAAGGTATGGATGGAGCGAGTGCTTAAATGAGAAGAAATGATGAAAACAGTGCTAAAGATAGAAACATTATAAGATGAGGTATGAAGTGCAGGACATGGTGGGTTAGGAATTGCACATTTTAAATGAGATAAGTAGTAGGCCGAAGGTATGGTTGGAGCTAGTGCTTAAATGAGAAGAAATGATGAAAACAGTGCTAAAGATGGAAACATGAGAAGATGAGTTATGAAGTGCAGGACATGGTGGGTTAGGAATTGCACCTTTTAAATGAGATAAGTAGTAGGCCGAAGGTATGGATGGAGCGATTGCTTTAATGAGAAGAAATGATGAAAACAGTGCTAGAGATGGAAATATGATAAGATGAGGTAATGAAGTGCAGGACATGGTGGGTTAGGAATTGCACATTTTAAATGAGAGAAGTAGTAGGCCGAAGGTATGGTTGGAGCTAGTGCTTAAATGAGAAGAAATGATGAAAACAGTGCTAAAGATGGAAACATGATAAGATGAGGTATGAAGTGCAGGACATGGTGGGTTAGGAATTGACTTTTTAAATGAGATAAGTAGGAGACCGAAGGTATGATGAAGCGAGTGGTTAAGGGAAAATGATGATGAAAACTGTGCTAAAGATGGAAACATGATAAGAAGAAGTATGAAGTGCAGGACATGGTGGGTTAGGAATTGCACCTTTTAAATGAGATAAGTAGTACGCCGAAGGTATGGATAGAGCGTGTGCCTAAATGAGAAGAAATGATGAAAACAGTGCTTAAGATGGAAACAAGATAAAATGAGGTATGAAGTGCAGGACATGGTGGGTTAGGAATTTTACCTTTTAAATGAGATAAGTAGTAGGCCGAAGGTATGGATGGAGCGAGTGCTTTAATGAGAAGAAATGATGAAAACAGTGCTAAAGATGGAAACATGATAAGATGAGGTAATGAAGTGCAGGACATGGTGGATTAGGAATTGCACCTTTTAAATGAGATATGTAGGAGACCGAAGGTATGGATGAAGCGAGTGCTGAAAGAAGAAGGGATGATGAAAACAGTGCTAAAGATGGAAATATGATAAGATGAGATATAAAGTGCAGGACATGGTGGGTTAGGAATTGCACCTTTTAAATGAGATAAGTAGTAGGCCGAAGGTATGGATAGAGCGTGTGCCTAAATGAGAAGAAATGATGAAAACAGTGCTAAAGATGGAAACATGATAAGATGAGTTATGAAGTGCAGGTGATGGTGGGTTAGGAATTTTACCTTTTAAATGAGATAAGTAGGAGGCCGAAGGTATGGATGGAGCGAGTGCTTAAATGAGAAGAAATGATGAAAACAGTGCTAGAGATGGAAATATGATTAGATGAGGTAATGAAGTGCAGGACATGGTGGGTTAGGAATTGCACCTTTTAAATGAGATAAGTATTTGCCGAAGGTATGGATGGAGCTAGTGTTTAAATGAGAAGAAATGATGAAAACAGTGCTAAAGATGGAAACATGATAAGATGAGGTATGAAGTGCAGGACATGGTGGGTTAGGAATTGCACCTTTTAAATGAGATAAGTAGTAGGCCGAAGGTATGGATGGAGCTAGTGCTTAAATAAGAAGAAATGATGAAAACAGTGCTAAAGATGGAAACATGATAAGATGAGGTATGAAGTGCAGGACATGGTGGGTTAGGAATTGACCTTTTAAATGAGATAAAAAGGAGACCGAAGGTAGGATGAAGCGAGTGGTTAAGGGAGAAATAATGATGAAAACTGTGCTAAAGATGGAAACATGATAAATTGAGGTATGAAGTGCAGGACATGGTGGGTTAGGAATTGCACCTTTTAAATGAGATAAGTAGTAGGCCGAAGGTATGGATAGAGCGAGTGCCTAAATGAGAAGAAATGATGAAAACAGTGCTAAAGATGGAAACATGATAAGATGAGGTATGAAGTGCAGGACATGGTGGGTTAGGAATACCACCTTTTCAATGAGATAAGTAGTAGGCCGAAGGTATGGATGGAGCGAGTGCTTAAATGAGAAGAAATGATGAAATCAGTGCTAAAGATGGAAACATGATAAGATGAGATATAAAGTGCAGGACATACTGGGTTAGAAATTTTACCTTTTAAATGAGATAAGTAGTAGGCCGAAGGTATGGATGGAGCGAGTGCTTTAATGAGAAGAAATGATAAAAAACAGTGCTAGAGATGGAAACATGATAAGATGAGGTATGAAGTGCAGGACATGGTGGGTTAGGAATAGGGTAGTTTCCTTCATCAAAGAAAACAAAATGTAATAATTGCGATTCGTTACCCACCATTAGTGTATTCATAATATACAAATTATTTCGTTTTATAAATGCCGGTGTAGACGAATGGCAATGGTCCATTTTTATCCTCATTTGAAAAGGGCCAGATTGGCGCCCATGCGATGCCACTCCACGTGACGTCACAGGGACCTAGTTTCTATACGAGAAGATAGGAGTTATACGTCGTCTGAGGTTAGCAATGCATGCATGAGGCGCAGAGCTCAGGGAAACATGTCTTAATAATCACTTATTAAAACTGGCTAAGGTCGGAAAGTTTTCCTCGTTTGATAAGGTATTAATAATCCTTATTTAAGCCAAGCGCTACCAGGCGGCAGGGCACTAGGCTAGCCGCTGTCAGCCTGCGACGTAGCAGCGCTAAGCCTCGCCTCAAGGTCACCTCACCGGGCGGAGGGGGAACCAGAAATACGACGTACGGAGAGATTTCCCATCATTCCTACTAACGCGTCGCGTTTTCGCGCGCTTGAAAATTTTCACTTTTCATTTAATCGCGAAAAATAGATATTATCATTTAAAAATCTAAAAGCGTGAAATACGTACTCCAGGAGTAATAATCTTTCGATTAAGGCAATAAAAAAATAATAGGAAACCACCCTATTGCACCTTTTAAATGAGATAAGTAGTAGGCCGAAGGTATGGATAGAGCGAGTGCCTAAATGAGAAGAAATGATGAAAACAGTGCTAAAGATGGAAACATGATAAGATGAGGTATGAAGTGCAGGACATGGTGGGTTAGGAATTTTACCTTTTAAATGAGATAAGTAGTAGGCCGAAGGTATGGATGGAGCGAGTGCTTTAATGAGAAGAAATGATGAAAACAGTGCTAAAGATGGAAACATGATAAGATGAGATATAAAGTGCAGGACATGGTGGGTTAGGAATTGCACCTTTTAAATGAGATAAGTAGGAGACCGAAGGTATAGATGAAGCGAGTGCTGAAAGGAGAAGGGATGATGAAAACAGTGCTAAAGATGGAAATATGATACGATGAGTTATGAAGTGCAAGACATGGTGGGTTAGGAATTGCACCTTTTAAATGAGATAAGTAGTAGGCCGAAGGTATGGATGGAGCGAGTGCCTAAATGAGAAAAAATGATGAAAACAGTGCTAAAGATGGAAACATAATAAGATGAGATATGAAGTGCAGGACATGGTGGGTTAGAGATTTTACCTTTTAAATGAGATAAGTAGTAGGCCGAAGGTATGGATGGAGCGAGTGCTTAAATGAGAAGAAATGATGAAAACAGTGCTAAAGATGGAAACATGATAAGATGAGATATAAAGTGCAGGACATGGTGGGTTAGAAATTTTACCTTTTAAATCAGATAAGTAGTAGGCCGAAGGTATGGATGGAGCGAGTGCTTTAATGAGAAGAAATGATGAAAACAGTGCTAGAGATGGAAACATGATAAGATGAGGTATGAAGTGCAGGACATGGTGGGTTAGGAATTGCACCTATTAAATGAGATAAGTAGTAGGCCGAAGGTATGGATAGAGCGAGTGCCTAAATGAGAAGAATAGATAAAATCATTGCTAAAGATGGAAACATGATAAGATGAGATATAAAGTGCAGGACATGGTGGGTTAGAAATTTTATCTTTTAAATCAGATAAGTAGTAGGCCGAAGGTATAGATGGAGCGAGTGCTTTAATGAGAAGAAATGATGAAAACAGTGCTAGAGATGGAAACATGATAAGATGAGGTATGAAGTGCAGGACATGGTGGGTTAGGAATTGCACCTTTTAAATGAGATAAGTAGTAGGCCGAAGGTATGGATAGAGCTAGTGCTTAAATAAGAAGAAATGATGAAAACAGTGCTAAAGATGGAAACATGATAAGATGAGGTATGAAGTGCAGGACATGGTGGGTTAGGAATTGACCTTTTAAATGAGATAAAAAGGAGACCGAAGGTAGGATGAAGCGAGTGGTTAAGGGAGAAATGATGATGAAAACTGTGCTAAAGATGGAAACATGATAAGATGAGGTATGAAGTGCAGGACATGGTGGGTTAGGAATTGCACCTTTTAAATGAGATAAGTAGTAGGCCGAAGGTATGGATAGAGCGAGTGCCTAAATGAGAAGAAACGATGAAAACAGTGCTAAAGATGGAAACATGATAAGATGAGGTATGAAGTGCAGGACATGGTGGGTTAGGAATCGCACCTTTTCAATGAGATAAGTAGGAGACCGAAGGTATGGATGGAGCGAGTGCTGAAAGAAGAAGAAATGATGAAAACAGTGCTAAAGAAGGAAATATGATAAGGTGAGATATTAATTGCAGGGCATGGTGGGTTAGGAATTGCACCTTTTCAATGAGATAAGTAGGAGACCGAAGGTATGGATGGAGCGAGTGCTTAAATGAGAAGAAATGATGAAAACAGTGCTTAAGATGGAAACATGATAAGATGAGATATAAAGTGCAGGACATGGTGGGTTAGGAATTGCACCTTTTCAATGAGATAAGAAGGAGACCGAAGGTATGGATGGAGCGAGTGCTGAAAGGAGAAGGGATGATGAAAACAGTGCTAAAGAAGGAAATATGATAAGATGAGGTATGAAGTGCAGGACATGGTGGGTTAGGAATTGCACCTTTTAAATGAGATAAGTAGTAGGCCGAAGGTATGGATGGAGCGAGTGCCTAAATGAGAAGAAATGATGAAAACAGTGCTAAAGATGGAAACATGATAAGATGAGATATAAAGTGCAGGACATGGTGGGTTAGGAATTGCAACTTTTAAATGAGATAAGTAGTAGGCCGAAGGTATGGATGGAGCGAGTGCCTAAATGTTAAGAAATGATGAAAACAGTGCTAAGGATGGAGACATGATAAGAGGAGTTATGAAGTGCAGGACATGGTGGGTTAGGAATTGCAACTTTTTAATGATATAAGTAGTAGGCGGAAGGTATGGATGAAGCGAGTGCTGAAAGGAGAAGGGATGATGAAAATAGTGCTAAAGATGGAAATATGATAAGATGAGTTATGAAGTGCAGGACATGGTGGGTTAGGAATTGCACCTTTTAAATGAGATAAGTAGTAGGCCGAAGGTATGGATGGAGCGAGTGCCTTAATGAGAAGAAATGATGAAACCAGTGCTAAAGATGGAAACATGATAAGATGAGATATAAAGTGCATGACATTGTGGGTTAGGAATTGCACCTTTTAAATGAGAAAGGTAGGAGACCGAAGGTATGGATGAAGCGAGTGCTGAAAGGAGAAGGGAATATGAAAACAGTGCTAAAGATGGAAATATGAAAAGATGAGGTATGAAGTGCAGGACATGGTTGGATACGAATTGCAACTTTTCAATGAGATAAGTAGGAGACCGAAGGTTAGGATGGAGCGAGTGCTTACTAGAGAAAAAATGATGAAAATAGTGCTAAAAATGGATAGATGATAAGATGAGGTATGAAGGGCAGGACATGGTGGGTTAGGAATTGCACCTGTAAAATGAGATAAGTAGGACACCGAAGGTATGGATGGAGGAGTGCTTAAAGAAGAAGAAATGATGAAAACAGTGCTAAAGAAGGAAATATGATAAGCTGAGATATTAAGTGCAGGGCATGGTGGGTTATGAATTGCACCTTTTCAATGAGATAAGTAGGAGACCGAAGGTATGGATTGAGCGAGTGCTTAAATGAGAAGAAATGATGAAAACAGTGCTTAAGATGGAAACATGATAAGATGAGATATAAAGTGCAGGACATGGTGGGTTAGGAATTGCACCTTTTCAATGAGATAAGTAGGAGACCGAAGGTATGGATGGAGCGAGTCCTGTAAGGAGAAGGGATGATAAAAACAGTGCTAAAGATGGAAATATGATAAGATGAGGTATGAAGTGCAGGACATGGTGGGTTAGGAATTGCACCTTTTAAATGAGATAAGTAGTAGGCCGAAGGTATGGATGGAGCGAGTGCTTTAATGAGAAGAAATGATGAAAACAGTGCTAAAGATGGAAACATGATAAGATGAGATATAAAGTGCATGACATGGTGGGTTAGGAATTGCACCTTTTAAATGAGATAAGTAGGGGAACGAAGGTATGGAAGAAGCGAGTGCTGAAAGGAGAAGGGATGATGAAAACAGTGCTAAAGATGGAAATATGATAAGATGAGTTATGAAGTGCAGGACATGGTAGGTTAGGAATTGCACCTTTTAAATGAGATAAGTAGTAGGCCGAAGGTATGGATGGAGCGAGTGCCTAAATGAGAAGAAATGATGAAAACAGTGCTAAAGAAAGAAACATAATAAGATGAGATATAAAGTGCAGGACATGGTGGGTTAGGAATTGCACCTTTTAAATGAGATAAGTAGGGGAACGAAGGTATGGAAGAAGCGAGTGCTGAAAGGAGAAGGGATGATGAAAACAGTGCTAAAGATGGAAATATAATAAGATGAGTTACGAAGTGCAGGACATGGTGGGTTATGAATTGCACCTTTTCAATGAGATAAGTAGGAGACCGAAGGTATGGATGGAGCGAGTGCTTAAATGAGAAGAAATGATGAAATCAGTGCTAAAGATGGAAACATGATAAAATGAGGTATGAAGTGCAGGACATGGTGGGTTAGGAATTTTACCTTTTAAATGAGATAAGTAGTAGGCCGAAGGTATGGATGGAGCGAGTGCTTTAATGAGAAGAAATGATGAAAACAGTGCTAAAGATGGAAATATGATAAGATGAGTTATGAAGTGCAGGACATGGTGGGTTAGGAATATCACCTTTTAAATGAGATAAGTAGTAGGCCGAAGGTATGGATGGAGCGAGTGCCTAAATGAGAAGAAATGATGAAAACAGTGCTAAAGATGGAAACATAATAAGATGAGATATAAAGTGCAGGATATGGTGGGTTAGGAATTGCACCTTTTAAATGAGATAAGTAGGAGACCGAAGGTATGGATGAAGCGAGTGCTGAAAGGAGAAGGGATGATGAAAACAGTGCTAAAGATGGAAATATGATAAGATGAGTTATGAAGTGCAGGACATGGTAGGTTAGGAATTGCACCTTTTAAATGAGATAAGTAGTAGGCCGAAGGTATGGATGGAGCGAGTGCCTTAATGAGAAGAAATGATGAAACCAGAGCTAAAGATGGAAACATGATAAGATGAGATATAAAGTGCAGGACATGTAGGGTTAGGGATTGCACCTTTTAAATGAGATAAGTAGGAGACCGAAGGTATGGATGAAGCGAGTGCTGAAAGGAGAAGGGACGATAAAAACAGTGCTAAAGATGGAAATATGATAAGATGAGTTATGAAGTGCAGGACATGGTGGGTTAGGAATTGCACCTTTTAAATGAGATAAGTAGTAGGCCGAAGGTATGGATAGAGCGAGTGCCTAAATGAGAAGAAATGATGAAAACAGTGCTAAAGATGGAAACATGATAAGATGAGGTATGAAGTGCAGGACATGGTGGGTTAGGAATTTTACCTTTTGAATGAGATAAGTAGTAGGCCGAAGGTATGGATGGAGCGAGTGCTTTAATGAGAAGAAATGATGAAAACAGTGCTAAAGATGGAAATATGATAAGATGAGTTATGAAGTGCAGGACATGGTGGGTTAGGAATATCACCTTTTAAATGAGATAAGTAGTAGGCCGAAGGTATGGATGGAGCGAGTGCCTAAATGAGAAGAAATGATGAAAACAGTGCTAAAGATGGAAACATAATAAGATGAGATATAAAGTGCAGGATATGGTGGGTTAGGAATTGCACCTTTTAAATGAGATAATTAGGAGACCGAAGGTATGGATGAAGCGAGTGCTGAAAGGAGAAGAGATGATGAAAACAGTGCTAAAGATGGAAATATGATAAGATGAGTTATGAAGTGCAGGACATGGTGGGTTAGGAATTGCACCTTTTAAATGAGATAAGTAGTAGGCCGAAGGTATTGATGGAGCGAGTGCCTAAATGAGAAGAAATGATGAAAACAGTGCTTAAGATTGAAACATGATAAGATGAGGTATGAAGTGCAGGACATGGTGGGTTAAGAATTGCACCTTTTAAATGAGATAAGTAGGAGACCGAAGGTATGGATGAAGCGAGTGCTGAAAGGAGAAGGGATGATGAAAACAGTGCTAAAGATTGAAATATGTTAAGATGAGTTATGAAGTGAAGGACATGGTGGGTTAGAAATTGCACCTTTTAAATGAGATAAGTAGTAGGCCAAAGGTATTGATGGAGCGAGTGCCTAAATGAGAAGAAATGATGAAAACAAGGCTAAAGATGGAAACATAATAAGATGAGATATAAAGTACAGGACATGGTGGGTTAGGAATTGCACCTTTTAAATGAGATAAGTAGGAGGCCGAAGGTATGGATGGAGCGAGTGCCTAAATGAGAAGAAATGGTGAAAACATTGCTAAAGAGGGAAATATGAAAAGATGAGGTATGAAGTGCAGGACATGGTGGGTTACGAATTGCACCTTTTCAATGAGATAAGTAGGAGATCGAAGGTATGGATGGAGCGAGTGCTTACATGAGAAAAAATGATGAAAATAGTGCTAAAGATGGAAAAATGATAAGATGAGGTATGAAGTGCAGGACATGGTGGGTTAGGAATTGCATCTTTTCAATGAGTTAAGTATGAGACCGAAGGTATGGATGAAGCGAGTGCTTAATGGAGAAGAAATGATGAAAATAGTAGTAAAGACGGAAACATGATAAGATGAGGTATGAAGTGCAGGACATGGTGGGTTAGGAATTTTACCTTTTAAATGAGATAAGTAGTAGGCCGAAGGTATGGATGGAGGAGTGCTTAAAGAAGAAGAAATGATGAAAACAGTGATAAAGAAGGAATAATGATAAGCTGAGATATTAAGTGCAGGGCATGGTGGGTTAGGAATTGCACCTTTTCAATGAGATAAGTAGGAGACCGAAGGTATGGATGGAGCGAATGCTTAAATGAGAAGAAATGATGAAAACAGTGCTTAAGATGGAAACATGATAAGATGAGATATAAAGTGCAGGACATGGTGGGTTAGGAATTGCACCTTTTCAATGAGATAAGTAGGAGACCGAAGGTATGGATGGAGCGAGTGCCTAAATGAGAAGAAATGATGAAAACAGTGCTCAAGATGGAAACATGATAAGATGAGGTATGAAGTGCAGGACATGGTGGGTTAGGAATTGCATCTTTTCTATGAGTTAAGTATGAGACCGAAGGTATGGATGAAGCGAGTGCTTAATGATTTATGCAGCGGTCGACAGGTGCAATACCGCTCTTCATATTTAACCTCTGTATATTGGCAACGTTGCCACTACCTCCGCCGCATAATGGCTGCTCGCTCTGCAGAAAACCGGAAGTATCCCTGTAAACACAAATAGCTGCTGAAGCGCTGCAGCAGCGTTACACCGTAGCGCTGCAGACGGTGCCCACGCGCTGCTGACGCGCGACAGCAACCTTCAAATTTCCGTTTTTTGAATGCCACACGCGCTGCTAGGGCGCCACTGTAGCGCTGCAGAACAGCTGCGGCAGCGCCGTTCAGTTGCTGCGGCAGCGCTGCAACAACCGTCTTGCAGCGCTGTAGAAATGCATTAGCAACGCTACACCAGCGGTGCTGGGGCGCCCGAATTTCGCTTTAATTGCGTACTGAATCAAGCTTATCGCTTGCCAATTACTACCCGGTGGCCTATCCCCAAAAGCAATTCCATCATTCATGTGCAGGGCTGAATTATCATCGCTGCTATGCTCGTAGATATGTCTACTTGTCCGGGCACTAGTCAGCCTGGATGGTGAATGAAGAAATAGCTATTGGGTATACGCTATGAAAGAGTACTGAAATAAATTATTAGGTCTTGATTGAATTACGCAGTTCAATCAAGACCTAATAATTTATTTCAGTACTCCTTCATAGCTTATGCCCAATAGCTATTTCTTCATTCACCTGCCAGGCTGACTAGTGCCCGGACAAGTAGACATATCTACGAGCATAGCAGCGATGATAATTCAGACCTGCAAATGAATGATGGAATTGCTTTTGGGGATTTACACTGAAAGCATACCATCAATGAAAAGGTCCGGAATAACCTGCATAACTATGGCCACAGGGTAGTAAACCAAAACGAAATTACCTTGACAAGAAGTTTGGCACACAGGGTAGAATTCCATGACGGTCATAACCTAGAAAGTAAAATTTCCATAGACTTTCACTCTAGGCTTACCATCAGTACTTCACCCTGCCAACACAGCATTAGTTCTCAAATCTCGAATCAAAAAAAGAATGCAAAATTAAGAACTGGTAACCACTCCATACAAAGCGTACAACAATCCTCAGAATAACTAAGCATACCTTAAACACAGATACTTACTCACCATTCGCTATATAGCATTATCCTTACAGCAGCATGAGTTTATGGTAGAAGAATAAAATCGCAAAAATTCAAAATATGCTTAAATAAATTTATTTTCAGTGCATCTTTTAATTTGCATCCCAAAAAGTTACAGAACAAAGAGACAGTATGCAAGGCCAGATTTAAATAGCAATTAATGGCAGTGGAAGTTTCTCTGCCCTCTCCTCAGAATATAAATTTGATGATTAGAGAATAAACAAAATTCATGTTAAGTAATTAATGCATGATATGTCAGCAGAAGCAATGCAACGATAAATCATCAAAAGCAAAGGCAACAAACATAGTACTCAATATAGAATGAGAATGCACCACAATTCCTAGTTACAGAACAAAATGACAGTACCCAAGGGCAGAATTGCATGGCATATAATAGCAGTGGAAGTTTTTATGCTCTTTCTTCGAAATACAAAACTGAAAATTAGAGAATAAACTGTGGTCGTTTAAAGTAATTATGCTAGACACATCAGATGAAGCAAGAGCAATTCAATGAAAAATAAAAGCATATATTCATAATAATGCAACAGTATACACAATCGCTGTCAAAAACGGATCTCCTTATCCTGGTGCAATTGCTGGTACCACTCTCCTATCTTTTCATTTATTTTACCAAAACCAACATGAACCAGCGTAGGCTTCTTATCAGCATCTGAGGAAATACCAAAGAACACACATGAAGCATCTACTGATACAAAAGACGCAATCAATGGGAGATCAATAGTAAAAGGAGGGAAGGAATAAATGACAAGAGTAAAAACTATACCAAGAATAGCTTTGTAATAATTATAATATTTATCATGATGAATCATAAGCACGCAAGAGGATTCCCACATGCACACCACACGGTCACAACAATGTTACATACGCCAGAAAATTACACTCTCTCATTTATATAAAGGCTAAACTTGCCAAACACTCATGAAGGCAATGTACCCTGAAGCTATAGAACTTGCAAAATATTGTCAATATTTTCTAATTTGTTCTCAGAAGGTTCAGTGAACACACTCTTGAAGTAGGAATTCAATATATTGGCTTTCACGAAACTGTTTGCTAATACTTATCCATCATCGTATTTTAGCGATCAAACGGAAGATATTTTACATTGCTCGTACTTCCCTAACACCAGACCAAAATGCTTTTGAGTTATCCCGTTACTCCTCTACCAGTGTTTTCATTTTAAAATTCATCAATGCATTCCTGAAGGCGTACTTAAGCTTTAAACAACTTATATTTTTTTATTAGTAACACGAGATAATTACTGGATAAATCAGTATTGACATCTTCCATTTCAGCAGGGCATTCTCTCTGTCGCTTTAATGATTTTTTCACTCCCGCGTCAGCCCATCTCGTTAGACAATCTTTTTAGTATTTTACTAAAAAGGTTGGCTAACTAAAAACTTTTGAGCTGTGAACTTTTCCTGTGACATGCGTTACAAATTTCCTATTTCACTATTAATGGAAACCTATATGATCATTATTTTAAAGCTTATTTCCAATGGTTCCAAACATAACTACGACCACGTATGTAAACAAAAACACTCACTCTTAAAATGTGTTTATATTCACCATGAAAGAATGCCAATTCTACCTAATTTTAAGGAGAATTGAATTTAAAGCAACTAAAATTATACATTTTCAAAGAAGATGATAAATTCTTACCTAATAAAAATGCCCAAGGACGATCATCAGTTCCACAACGTTGGCCGCCATAGCATCAGCACTTCCCAAGCACCCTGGTAAACAATCGCGTATCGCGTAGCGGAGGATTGTTGCACAAACTCGCATTTGCAGCGTTCCAGCAGCGTGCTGCAGGAACGCGTAGCGCATGCGCTGATGATGCGCTGCAATTGCATGTTTCGCCAGCGTGCTGCGAAAGAGCGCTGCACAAACGCTGTTATCGCGCTTCATTGAAACGGAAACGAACTTGCAGCTGTGAAACCCCTGTGCAGCGCTGCTGCAGCTATTTGTGTTTACAGGGATGTTCTTTAAACTTAACCCATTAATGCCCAGAAGATTTTTTTCAAAATATTTTACTTTTTTTGCTTAAATTATGATTAGACATCATATCTGATGCGGGAAAAAATGTTTAAAAAAATCTCTAACATTTGCATAGTACTTAATCCTATACGTATCTTAAGATACGTCTGGGCACTTGTGGGGTCAAAAAAATTTACATTATCATTTAATTGTGTTAATGCACGTTTTTGCTATATAATTCATTACTAATGCCTTCATCAGTAGTTTCTTAATATATTAATGAAGTAATTATAGTGAATTTGAATTTTTGTGCACCAAATAATATAATGTTGAGTATTATTGTAGTATTCTTGCGTGAACAATTTGCATTTGCTTTTTGAAATTTCACAGCTTTTTATTTTTGAAATGCAGCTTTTTCTGCTAGGTTATATACATTATTGATTCTATTTTCACGAAGTGTTCAAGTGCCACACAAGCTCCTTCCAGTCAACTTTCTAAGCAGCTTTTCTGATGTGAATAAGTTGTCAACAAGTATGTTTGTACCTAGTGGTAATTTACACTCATCCACGAGTCCTAAAACTACATCTCCTCCTTGACCAAGATCTGTTCTCTCAAGGTTGACTCCAGCATGATAAAGGTTGACTTGATTCAGAAATACACCATAATTTTAACCCAAATTTTACTCCTTTCCCTTTAATACGCTGCTTGCAGCCGTATCTACCATAGTACGAGTTGATTGATTCATCCACCAAACAGTATCCTCCAGGGCTTACAATTTTGAAAGTCTTGATCAAAATCTCAAACAAAAGTTGAACTCTATGTAGCCTATCCTTGCCATCATTTTTCCCATTATAATAATTATCTGCCAAATGCAGAAACCTTAAAATTTCTTCATACTTGTTCCTTCGCATTGATTGAGCAACTATTTCAATGGTGAAGTCTGGAGATGACCTCCGATAAAGCCATCGACTAGGAAGACGGTGATAACCCGAGAGTAACGATATTCCTTTATAAATTACACTTTATAAATGTCTTCGATTTGTACTTGCGAATGTACTAACATTTTTAACAATTGTTCAGAAAACTTGTCTTGAATTTTTGTTTTGACAGCGTCGATGTTAGAGCTATTTCAGATATGTTTCACCTCTGCTCATTCACCAAGGTACGTCTTCTCTTCTCAGCGGTAAATTGGAGCCCCTATGATGTTTTCCTGACTCATAGCAAGGGGTGTGCAACAAAAGTAACAAAAAATCATTTACAAAAGAGACAGTAGAGAAATTTTGAAAGCACCGATTCCTCCTTATGTCAGGTGTATCCATCGGAGACTCGAATACAAAATACAAAGTTTTGGGTGACATAGCGTGGTACATAGTTTCTTTACCAATGTTCGCTAAAGTTACTTATTTCCTACTCTGATTTCCGGTTTGCAATCTGGATTTCATTGCCAGCGGAAAGTTTAACGAGAAACAAAGTTATCAATCCATTCCACTGTCGGCGATAAAGAATACAAGTGATGCCACGACAGTGGAAGATACGCATGGGGGAAGGGGGCGCGCGCCCCCCTCTTACGTGGCCGCCTGCATTGTCTAACATTGCAGAACTGCAATTGTAACTCCTTCACATCATAAGATGGCATTACCATGTACATATACGTGTATAATCATTTTAAATAACTTTCCTAAACTTTGAATGTGACTTCATTAGTTTTCGTTACGATACAAGTATAGGTAGCTCAAGATATCTTTTGCGCCCCCCTTGAAATTTTTTTTTCTGTTTCCGCTACTGTGCCAGGATAGGCTACTTCATAGAGCATCTGGAGAGGGCGTTAGCTACCCCTCCCACGGTAGGAAAGTGAAGCCAGGGGGGCGTGGCACTTCAGCCCGTCCGCCATATTCCTTTACCTCGGGTGAAGCAGAAATACATGGTTCCTTATGGGATATTCGTCAAAGGAAACTCAATATTTTCCCTACTGACAGCCGGAAAAAGTCGTCCCCACCGATGAGCGAAGATTATTTGTTGAATATAAAACCGGAAAAAATGCATCTTTTGGATGAAATAGACGATTCAACCACGGTGCGGCAAATTAAAAATATGACGCACGACAAGTCACTTGCGACAATAGCAACTAATTTTCGGCCGTAAGCTGAAAAATATCTGACGAATGCATGTGAACCCTTAAAGTATATAACTTCTGATATTTACAATAGAATGTTTTAAACCAAATTCAATTATGAAAGTAAATGAAAAAGGATAAATGGACGAGAGAGGAATGGGAGGACACTGAATGCTACGATAATAATCACGTTTAATTGCTATTGCGTGCACTACAAGATTTTATTTGGCTAATAATCCGTCAAAAATATACATAAATCGTGATTCAAGGAAAATAATATGGTTTAGCAAGACTTAAAACAATCGGGAATCATGCCTACCATTACTTATGAATTCTCTGCAAAAAGTATTGATGAGAAAATTTTAAACACGGCGAAGTCAAGCTTCGATTCTTATCGCCGGACATTTTTTTTCGGATATGTAACTTCAATATTTAAGTGTTACACAGTGTAAATCATTTCCGAAACTACTGTTAATAACCTCATGGCCATTTAATCAAAAGGGCTTCCTCATCAAAGGAAAATTTTGAGCATTAGGAAAGTAAAATATCATCTATGAGACAAGCTCGAAAGAGATTTCGCTTACAATTCCGAGTAAACTGCCATGAAAACAATACTGTCTTAAGAAATTGAGAATGGGTCTGATGAATTTCAAGTGCTGACAATTCAGATATTATTTTCCTTCCCCAAAATCAGGCGAACATGCACAGTGGGTAACAGCTGTGTTAAATGGAATCGTTGAAGGAGGTATTAAAAAAGAAAACAATTCCCATTTTCCAACTTATATAATGTACACACCCATCAAATGTTACATTTTCAGATTTCCAGAATAATTAAACAATGCTATTGAAACTGATTATTTATACAATTAATGCAAAGTAACCAAATTAACAATAAATCTCAGGCAGACATGATGTAACATTCTATTAAGATATATTCAGATTGGCAAGAGCATTATGAATACATGATGAAGGCCGCCACACCTCCGGGATCATTTCCAATTTTTGTACGTTCATACAACCTCAATTACATCGGCTACTGGATTAGCTTAACCTGCAATTAAAAATGTATAAATTCTTTACCTATATTACACCTAAATAGGAATTATTTGACAATTTCAATGGGCAGAATCTGTGTGATATATCAAATGCTTAGCATCACCAATCAAGATAAACCTCTAGATGTTTATGAAAAATGCTATCACTTAAGTTTCTACTTCATCAGGAGAACAATCAATGAGAAATTTAAATTTCGAGTTCGTTTGAAGTTCGTCGCTAATTAAACAAGTGATTGAATGGAAGCTATTTAGAATAGGAGGATAGGATTACTTTCTTTGACCACCACAAAATGCAAGAATTTCTGTTGGATGTGTCAAAAGGTGGCACGCTTCTAGCAGTAGCCCAATGGTCTATCCACTAGGCCACCGCACTTCCACACTGGTAGTAAACAGAGTTGGTCCTTATCAAATTGGGAACAATTTACTACACATATACAAAATAATCCTATTCCATTTAATGTTGTCTAAAATTGGCAATATTTTTGTCACCCTTTAATGCCAAAACAATGAAAGTAATGAAATTGAATTTTTGCAAGCTAGTATTTGAGTAACTTGACATTATGGTGCACATGTGTGGTACAAAATAGGTGCATACTTTTGTTTGCTATGTATTGTAGTGGTGTGACATATGCGTGCACCTAATGTACATATAGCCTAAAATAGATTGTTTATTGTATCGTAAGCAATAACCTTAATGAGTGTTATTCACATTGATTAAAATTGAAGTGACAATTGTAACGAAAGACAAATATGTTGAGTCAAAGGGGGAAATTCATTGACAGATCATGAGTTCTGGGCGAGTAGTTAGTAGGAAACCACCATATGTGCCACAAACTTTCATCGCCTTATACAGGGTAATTACTTATTTTTTTCAAATTGCAAAACAGACGAACACATGGTTGATCATGATGAACACATTCACAAAGAAGCAATGAAAGGGAAAGGGGCACTAAATTGAAAAAAAATGAAAGAGGCACCAACTTGATCATAGCATAGATAAAGGAGCTGTTGCTTCAGCAAAGTTGTAATCACAAAAACAAATATAAACAACACCTACGAGCAAAAAAAGATGAACAAGAGCTATATGAAAAATGACATTAACCAGAGATTGCTGTAACTCAGCAAAAACTAATTAGAACATGTTCCCTCCACTTTCTAAGAGTTTAGGTGACATGAATGGGCTATGAAACAAGAAAAAACACATTCTGGGCATGTAAAGTGGTTCATTAATACATATCAACTTATGCTTTTTACAACAATATTTTTATGACTGAGCATTTTATTTCTAAATAAGATCAATTAAGGTGTACCCAAGTAACATTGACCGTTGGGCCTCGGTTGGGGAACCGTAGTCACGGTTGGCTCATTGTGGGTGGATATGCCTACCAAATTCCGCTGTTGGCCCAACGCAGATATTGTTCGTCGGCCCAACGAAACAGTTTATGCTGTTGGCCCAACGGAAATCCCCAACGATGGCCCTACGAAATGGATTATCATTGGGCCACCGTTGGGACATCAAACCAATATAGTACGATTGCATACGTTGTAGGATACGGTTCACATGGTTCCCTAGCAACCTAACAACCAAAACTTGTTTGGTTGTTAGGGATTGCTTTTATATGTTAATCATTCACTATGTCTTTGTGATAGCAGTTAAATAAAATAAGTCGAGTGCTTCTAACAAAAATAAGTCATTGACCTCATTTGGTAAGTCTTACAAAACTGGCATTCCTAAAATCATGTTACCTTAAACAGATAGTTTCGTGGAATTTTAAACTTTTCATCATTAATTTAGATAGATCGATATGTATATTTTTTTCAGATTGTGGCATATCTGGTATCAGTGGAAGTTTTAATGAAAACAGTGTTTCAATGGACAAAGTGAGTGATTTAGACCTCTGAAGAGAATGAGATTGAATTTATATGAGTAAACCTAAATAACATCTGCACAGTTATTATTTTATGGAAAATACATCAACTATTATACTCAATCAGTGTCTCTGTGACTCCTATTAATATCCCTAAATCTTGCACTTATTGTTAGCCATATTCTACATATCCTTTTCTCCAAAATGGCATCAAATTCCATTTTGCTTTGTTTATTTCTTTCATTATCTATCCAAATCTGCATGTAGAGGTCTCATCTCTCTGGTATCTTAAATAAACATTGCTCATATGCATTTGATTTATCAAATTTTACTTTTCCTTCCCATATAATTTGTTGAAGTACCTATCCCCAGTCGAACTTGAATTTTATTTCATTTGCTTCTATAATTTTCCAGGTTAAATCATATTCCATATTGCGATTCCTGTATCTTTCATTGCGTAGTGATTGCCAAAGTCGTATTCAATTATCAGTCCATCATTCGTTTCATTGATTTTAGTTTCTTTTAGCATGTGAGGACGTTAACCCTATACAGAACCCATGCCCTGAAAGACCTCTATGGTCAATGTCTTGTCTTGCCTTGTCTGGCCAGTCAGGTGAACTTTGCAGAGCTTGAGTGTCCTTTTTGATGTACACCAATGATAGACATCTACATTTGGTTCATGGGAAATCATTAGGTTAGCTGTATACCAGATATAGGCGTCTACATTTGGATTGAATTAGGTATAATGCTAACTTTGTACTCTCAGTAGAGATGTATATCTTATGTAGCTTTTTATAGAAGTTTGCGTAAGTGTTTTAAACATGTTGATATGATATTTATAATAAATATTTCCATCAGAAAATTTCTTATTAATAACATTTTGTAACTGATAGTTGTAAGAAATTTTCTTATAGAAAAATTTTATAAGAAATTTTCTTATAAGAACATTATTGGACATATTTCTTATAAGAAATATGTCCAATTTCTGATAAGAAATTTTCTTATAAGAATTTTCCAATAGGGGGGGGTTTTAGGCGCAAGTAATACTTAGGAGTGCGGGAGTATTGCATACCCGCCAGGGAAAGCAGGAGTTGCGGGGTCGTCCTCCAGGAAAGTTTTAAAAATAATGGTTCAAAATGGTGAGTTTTATGGCTTTCTGGGGGATATTTGATTAATCCTAACACTATGCTATAAGTAATATAGCATTGTGTTAGGATTAATTAATTAATAACTGATCCAATTAAGTAAAATGGACTAAACTTAAAAATTTCGTTACCAAAGACCAGAGAATAGGAATTGTGAAGGAAATTGAATCAAATAACTCAGGGGTGTACATCTTGCAGTGTGACAAGGAGGATTTCTTTGAATTACCTCTTAGAAGTGGTACCTTTGGTATATTTGTAGTAAAAAAATTAGTACCTGGATGCAAATTGCAGTCCACCCAGATTTTATCTAAGTGTGTTTTGTTGCCCTACAAAGAAGATGGACAGTTTTTGTGTGTGCCATATTGTAATATGGAAAGGTGCTGTTGAAATTTTCCTAATTTTGTCCTAATAAAAATTGTCCTAATTCGTGAAAATAAAAGTTGGGGACCTTCTGAACTGATATTGATTTTTTGTTTTCCACTTTTAACCACTGTAACCTTACTTTTTCCAATAGCATTGATTGTTTATGTATTTAATTTCATTTTGATTTATAGGGAGTTAAAGGTAAAGATTCTATCTACCGGTATCGTATCAAGTGAGAAGAATTTAACTTTCATTCTATAAAAATGAGAAATGCCAGTAAAATATAGCTTTTGTTGGGAAACGGATGGCAGAATGTAAAAGGGCCAACGGTATATCGTTGGAGATTTGTTGGCCTTGGGTTGGGAATACGAAGGCCCGACTGTAATGCTCTGTTGGCCCATCGTTGGGGAATCGTTGGTTGGGATACGGTTGGCGAGGTGGCCAAATCATACCATGGGCCAACCGCTGTGTCCCACCATCTGCCAACAGAGGGCCAACCAAAAATGTTACTTGGGTATATCAACCCATCAACAGAGGAAGAAGTTTGTGTTCCTTTTTTGCCGAGTAAGTGCTGTTACTGGTCATCGCTAATGATCATAATAACTTTTCGGTCGATAATTGAAATATTGCTAAGCATTACTTTCAAAACATGAGACGCAATTGTAAGGCCAGTATAATAACTTAACAATTTTGCATTTTAGATCTAATTTCCACAATTTGTAGAAAACAACATTAATTTGCCAATGCTTGGTTGAGAACCACAAATCCCTGTACATGTGTTATGATTTTTAACTAATGTCGAATTTCGGTGGCTAAGAGTGCCATGCGTATCTCCGCTCTAAATAGACCTAATATCTGAACACAAAGTGTTCAATGAAGCACGAAATTCACTCACATCGCACAACTTGTACCGCGAATTGGCACAAAAATTTTTGAACCATTACGTCAATACACAAAAATGTTCACCAGCGATGGTACGCAGGGATGAAAAGAGTTCCGAAAAAGAATTTATTTTACGATATTACTACGGCCTACTTTATTACGATATTACTTCATTACGATAAGCATTATCACTCATGACAAAATTCAACATAGTATAATACAATTTTAGCACTGATAAGGATAAGTAACAAATAACCAGTACACTGCCGCACATGAGTCCACCTGCTGCACGCGGCACATACATAGACAATTAACAAGGTTGACCGTGCACTTCAAGCAAATGATATAGATATTACTAATAATTGACTATTTTGCAACTTACCGGTGGAATGTGAGTCCAGGTATCTTTTTACCGGGGCAATTACTGCACCCGTAAGCCGCGCAGCAAACCATCTGCGAAGGTTGAATAAATATGTCGTTTTCAAGGTTAAATACTCACTTTTTAACGGAGATAATAATATACCAGTATTAAGATGAATTCTAGAATATCAGCATACCTTCAGAATGCTTCAGCAGCCTCGGTATACTGAAAATTAGGTGATTTTCTTAACACGTACCTTTATGGGAAAACGAGCGAGCGAGGTAAAGGGATATGGCGGACGAACAAAAGCGCATCGGGTAAACAGGTTTCTGCTGGCTTCACTTTTTTCAGCTAACGCCCTCTCCAGATGCTCTATGGGCTACTTGATATAGCGAGCATTTGCGCCTCCAGAAATTCAATACTGATTCATTTCATGCTTCCAATGAAGGTAATTTATCACAATTCAAATGAGGATACACCACAATTCTGAGAAAATACCTGTTTTTGCTGTATTTACCTAATTGTTCAATATTATACTTCATGAAATGGCAGAAATATAAAATTGTCTTCAAACTATCACATAATTAGACTTATAAAATATTTATTTATTTATTTGATCAATAAATAAAATGAAACATACCTACAAGTCAAAACTTGAATTTTTAGTGCCACAAGTGCCCAGACGTATCTTTAGATACGTCAAAACTTTACTGATTAGTTTTGTAATGAGCTTGAAAGAAAAATAAATTTCTTTGTACAGATAATATTCCTTAAACATTTAAGATAAAACAGGTAAAAACTGGATTCAGATAACTAAAATACTTTAAACGAAAATTAAATTTTCAAATGACCATAGCGTAGCGATTTCAGAGTAGTTCAAGATCAGCCATGTGAAATTAAGCATAAAAATTGCAAATATAGGCTTAAATAATCTAAATCGCTTGTATACCATTTGAAGACTTTCTTTTGTCATATTACATAAATAAATTGCGTAAACAACATACTTAAGAGTATTTAGGAATTTTTAAAGTATAACGTATCTAAAGATACGTCTGGGCATTAATGGGTTAATTGTCAGAGCACAGGTACAAATTCCCCCTCCGAGATACAGCGTAAGACTCCTCGTGTCTATTCCCTCCAAGAGGCTCCCTCCCGTGTCCCGTCCGTCTCGTGACCCTCTCAGCGTCCTCCTATTGACCGGGAAAGGCCGCATGATCATGCACATCATACGCCTTCCCACGCCAAGATACTGCAACGTGTTACGGCATTAAGTGTTGGAGGAATACGCGGAGACCAATTCCCAGGCGAGAGCAAGTTGTTAATCGGATTAGGGTGTCAGAGGCATGCACGAGGATGGATCCCACGCGAGAGGTTGCAACGTGTTATGAGTTTCAGATACTGGACCCATCACTCGAACATGACTGCGATTCTTCCATTGCCCCGAGAGCGAAACCGAGCTGACACGAGACGGCTAGCGACACCATCACACCGTTGAATTTTAGAATACTGGCAAATTCTAACCGATTGCTCTCCCTACTACACCTTCCCACTCCCAGAATGCAATCCTAGACCTAGCGCTCAACTTTCTATCGCCTCTCCTCCCATCTGAATTCCCTCCATCCTTACATCGATCCTTTTTACCTGCCATGCAAAAAAATTCACCTCACAAGTTCCGTGCCATCCGTCTGCCAATTGAATGTTTTCCTTTCTCTAATGGTTAATGCTTTTTTACCTTTTATATTGTTATTGCGTTGTGTCTTATTCGTGTAATTGTTAAAAAAAATTGCTGTAAATTGGCATCGTGTCTGTATGTGAAAAGTTCCTTAAATGAATAAAAAGGACGAGATCACAACGTGGAGGTTTTCGGGGTTGCTACCGCGTTGTTTCATCTCTGCGGACGACAGTTTTGCTGATATTGAAGCAGGCTTCTTCAGGTCAACCAAGTGGAGAGCAAAGCCAAAGGTAAAGTCCCCGCAGGAAACGATTGTGGGGTGTAGCGAGTCAATTGCACCTGTGGCAGAGCATATATCGGACAAACTTGCAGACCCCCTCAAGGTGCGACTCCAAGAACACGAAAGAGCCACAAGGAATCAACAACTGCGCCTCTCGGCTATAGCTGAGCACACTTGGAGTGGGCCGAATCAAAATCCCGACTATGAAAATGCGAAAGTCATTGCCAATGAAAAAAGACACTTCCCTCGGATCATTAGTGAAGGTGTAGAGATAATGAAGACACCGCACAACCTCAATAGGGAGAATGGATACCAGCTCCCTAACACATGGAGAAAAGTCCTCAAGAGTAAACCCGGAGAGACAGGACAGAGCCAGGAGGTGGGGACCAATGAGAAGGAGGTGGGCCTCCTGAACCAGCCAATGAGAAGACACCGGTCTCCGACGGGGTGCATAAGAGACAAGAATTCTGAGGGTTCAAGGCGAACCCTGCTAAGGGTACAACGCACCGGGGCCCGGAACCAAGCGTGGGGCTTATACGCCAGGACACCCGGGGAGGGGCTGGAGTGGAAGGAAGAAGGGAAAGAGGCGCAGCACAGTGGGCGGAAATCGAAAAAAGCTGGCCAAAACCCCAATTATTCACCTTTTTTTTAAATCCAAATGTTGTGTAATATTCTTCTATAATGTCTAGACACCCAAATACGTTCACTTTTTATATTTATTTATGCTTTTTATATGTGTTATATCCTTCGAAAAGTGATAAAAAATCGTGAAGTTCCAATTCTACTTTTTTTTCAAAAAATCTCTTTGTTGCCCTGGTGTGTGAACAAAATGTAAATGTTGATATATTGGCGAATACACAACGATAATGTATACCTTTTAGATACTATTACGCTATTCATTGTGGAAAACAACACTTTCCGAATGACCATTGTATATTAATTAAAAATTACCTGTTATTCGGTTGAATTTGAAATAAATCAGGGATAAACTTATTTATCTCCGCGGAGATATTTTCATCAACAGTTAAGAGTTATGTTTATTCTGTGTAACGGAATGACAAAATCCTGCGCATACTTGCAACTTTTCCACTTTTGTTGAAAAATGTAAAATGACGCACGGTGCGTAGCGGAGCGGCGTCGCAGCGCTCGGGACAGAGGGTGTTCTTTTAGTCCAATTCTTTGGAAAACTAGGATTGTAATCACACTGGTTATTCACTTTGTATTTTCCACATATTCCCTTTAATGCCTTTTGGGCTATTCCCAGCTACTGCGTTTTAATCCTTTCCTAGAACTCCGCAGTGTTCAGGCCCTGTCCGCGGTTCACCCAGACGGCAATAAATAGCCCTTATCACTGTCCCTTGCCGTCTTTTTTCTACAGCGGCAACTGGTTTCTGCGTGCAAAATTTAGGGGCACCTGCAAATAGTATTAGTCATAAAATGTTTTTTCCTAAAATTAATTCCTCAATATTGGTTACAAGTGGAGGAAGACCATTGACGCCTAGAGAGCAAGTGATAGGTCCAAAAGAAGAAAAACAGAAGAATGTGAGATGCAGCACTTCAAAAAAGGAATTATGTGTGGAAACTTCAATGCAATTACGTGCCACAGGAGATGATGCTTCAATGCAATGGTGGTCCCATGGTAATGCCGTAATCATGCTGATGATACATTGAAACACAATCATTCTCTTTGATACCTTTCTCTGTCAGATGAGGCCTACATTCATTATGCACCATACTTCTCAGTCATCCATGCATAAGACAAAATTTATCTTTAAAATCCAAGGAACCACATACAAAAATGTGAAAATGATGGAAAGCCTTCCATCATGTACAATAGCAATTGACTTTCCAGGCTAAAAAAAAACAGACGTTAAGCCAGTCTATAATTCATTTTTTAAAAGAATGAAATAACATCGACGAAGTTTTTTAAATAATGACGAATCCTCTGGAATAGCAAAACCTTTATGTGACGAAAACCATTGGTGTAATTTTGAACCCAGGATTTTACATTGTATTGACAAGGGGAGAAAAAAGGACTTCTTAGAACAGTTTGAGATTGTGAATTGCCCAACTAAACTTTGTAATGACCATATGTTCCCCTCCCAGTCACCATTATTTAACGTCATATTGCCATCACCCTACTACCCTCAACCTTGATTCCCTCATGTCTTTTAAACCTTTTGAGAACCCCTCATCCCTTCATCTTTTTTCCTTGTCGTTTATCCCATGCAAGCCAACATAAGGACCCCCACTCCTTTCTTCAAGAAACAGCTTTACCCGTCATCAGTGTTCCTTCCAACCCCCTCTTCCAACCATGTTTACATATATTAGAGCATGGCACCCATCTAATTGTACCTGATGATAATGCTAGTAGTTGAAACCCGGGTCGTGCTATTGAAAATAAAGTGTGGAATAAAAAAGTTATTTTATTTCATTCAATAAGGTTTTAGATTTCTAAAGGACGATACCTATTTTTTGAAATTAAATGGAAAGTGAAAATTTTCAAGCGTGCGAATGTGACAAGACATTATTATTTTCAAATGATAACATTACATTATGGACTGGATGAATATATAAAAGGGACAAAAGAGTAATACTAAGCAGAACACGAAAAAAATTATCAAAACTAATTCCAGTCATCCAATTAAGAGCATTGATAAATAAACAGCCTATTTGAAAAATAGGCCCAACGATCACAATAACTCATCAAGCATGACTTAATTACAAGAGCATAAAATAGAAATAGTTTCACTTAATGGAATGCAATGTTAATCCAACATATTCATTTTACTTCTTGAGAAGCAAGTCAGCTCACATCAGAGTTAAGAGAGAAAACTGTTGGATACAAAAAAGAGCAAATGCATATTCATTTTGTTCCACTGAATAATTATAATAAGAATGTGTTTAAAATTCTGAAAGAATTAAGGCAATACTCCTCTCTGATGTCTAACATAAAAAAGATATGAGAAAGAGCACATTGAAAATCGTTTAAAAATGGACAGCATTTCCAAGGCATAAGAAATTAAAAGATGAGAACTGAAATGCCTTCCAACATGCTGACTAATGTAAATTATAAAAAACTTCATTCAAATATTTGACAATAAAGACCAATATAATGCAAACTATAGAAAAAGTTATTTAAATAATAGATCCTCTCAGAAAATAACCATCTTTTGAGAACAGATTTCAATACAATATTTTATGCTCTCACCATCACAGTTGGAAACAGGCAAAATAACATGCAATTGCATGTGTCAACCAATGACATAGAATAACAATTTTCATTGAGAGGCTAGATGAACATGAGAACATTAGGCAAAATAAAACCCTATAATAAGTTTAGAGCAACAAATATAGCAACTGTATATGTGAGAACAATAGCTTTTGGCCATGGAAATAATAAAATTACGTTGCTAAGCCATATTTCTGTCTCTCTAGAGCTTCGTGCATGAGATTTAAAATGAAATATGATCAAAAATACAAGTTTTCCTCAATCATCAATAACGAAAGACTGAGAAAATTCCCTACCAATGCGTAATTCTGACAAAAAAAAACTTGAATAATGACTATACATATCACCTTGAAACGATGCTGGAACAAAATTATGAATGAATGGAAAATCTAAGCAAACATCATGTAACTAAAGTAATACATTGAAAAATGAAATACGATACCTGCCAAATAGTCAAAACACACATTTGTAAATGAGATTACCAAATTAATGTAAGCAGAACAATAAACAATATGAGTTCAATAAAAAATATGAAAAGTTAACAAATATGTAGGAGTATTATTGGTTGCCCGAGAGGCAAGAGGAATAGAGTAGAGAAAAATTTGCAAAACACTGAGAGGCCTGAAGAAAATCTAATGAAGATAAATGGAATTTCCGTCTTCAGGACTGGTTCTATCGTACTCTCCGAAGTACTTCAGGCTGCTTTTATAGCTGAAAGAAGAAAAAAAGAAATAGATTGTCACCTCAATGAAAAATAACATGATAACTTACAATGATATTAATAGGTCCGTATTAATAAAAAAATAGGTATCACCACCATTAATAATAACCCTATGCCAAATACTGCACAAACAGTTACCAAATATCTTCCAATAAGCCTACAATCTAAACAGACTCTTTGCTATAACCAGTCAAAAAATGGGATCAAATAGCATAACTGTAGAATTTCCAAACGTATTAATGGATGTACCTTTCATGTATATGAATGTTGTCTATTCTAAACTCCATTACATTATATTAACATAAACTTTAAAATATATCAATAGGATCGGAGTTTAATGGTCTTCAACATTTGCCATCTTAAACGTCTTTCGCATCTATGAATGAGCATATTATAAGCTACAAAACATGTTACCTTGTGAAAATAATAATTCAATTTGGCATATGGAGTTTTTGAATGTTTAACTTAACTCTGATGGAAGTAATTAAGTTTCAAGAATAACTATCCTCAACCATTAAATCAGGCTTCTCCAACAAACAAAAGAAGAAAATTTATGGTGTGCCAGAAGTGCCATTCCACCATTGCATGCCAAACGTATATCCAATGAATGATCCACCTTTGGGAAAATCATATGATTAATAAATATTGCAATTATTAAAAAGTGTGTTGATATATTAGTTTATGAATTAACAATTTGCATATTTGCTTATAAAGCTTCAAATATTGATCTGAATGTTTAAATTAATATTATGACATGATTTTCATTAAAAAATGCAAAATCATAACAAACATTTTATATTTGGATAGATTAATTTTAATCTCTTTTACCCAAAGCAATGAAAAAGACTCCAGAGTGTAATGCCAAGAGTGATGTATTAACTGCATTTCTTGACGTTATTTAGATTAAAATAGGAGGGAAAAGGGACGACAATGGTAAGCATAGGAAATATTTTTTTTTTGCAAAACAGAGAAAGGGGAAATATAAGGGTGAGAAATAGACATAATACTAACCCTCGCCTTAGCTAGCAGTGCTCGCATCGCATTGTTGGTGTAACAGGAGAAGAGGAGAGGGTAATGTTGCTGAAGATGAGATCTTCCTTCTGTGGATCCAAGCCAAGAGATAATATGAGGGACAGCAGCAGCTAGCCAACACAACTTCGCCAACTGAGTCGTCTGATTCAATGCAAAATTGAAACTCCAATCTAGTCCCCCTACCCGCTTCCTCCTCTCCTCCGCCTCCTCTAGAGCCCTCATCCACTCATGCTCCCGTTCCACATCTCCCTTGCTATATGGCCTCCCCTCATTATCAAAAACTAATTTCAGGGATAATTGAGAGAGGGACCAAGCTAACCCAGAACATATGTATGTATCACTATTATCTGATCGATCCTTTGCACCCAAATATACAATTTCACTCTCAAAATCACAAAATGAATACCATTTACTCCCATTCCCCTGAGTCCCATCCAAAAACACTACCTCCTCCTGCATCCTTATAATTGTATTAGAATCACAATCAACCATTACCTTCAACCGGTCATACCCACTCAGATATCTAAGAATACAGGCAGTGAAATTGTCTTTATCGTATAGTATCTCATAAAATCTATGCATTTTATCAACTCCATCTCCATACACTATCCTAGTCTTATGCATCATGGCGTCCACACACTCCTGCCTTGCTCTAGCCGGATCGGATGTAGGTTGACTTAAAGATGCCTCCCCACCAAGCCCAAACTTGATTGACGTCACATCCTCTGCTGTTGACGTCACGGCCTTTTCTAGGCAATACAACAGTGCATCTGGTCCACTAACTTGTGCCTTGAGTTCCTCCAAAGATTCACTCAACTGGCACAGAAGAACTTTCATTTCTCGCCTCAAAGCATCCACAGAGGACTTGAGAGAATCAATATTCTGATCATGCCCAGCCACTGGTGTTGTGTGGTCAGCCCTCCCACTGGATGATTCCAGGCGATGCATAATTACTTGGTCCCTCCTGTGAACCAATTTTACTAACTTCAGAACTTGCAAGTGTTCCACATCATCAGGGAAACGCCGTACCATATCCTCAGCCGAAGACAATGCATTCAGTTGTCTGTCATCTGTAATGCCTGGGTCAGCCCCTCGCGCCAGCAGCTCCTCCACCCAATCACTCTTCCCAAGTCTGACTCCCACATGCAAGAGAGTTCTCTCCTTAATAACCCTTCCATCCACATCTTCCAGCATGTCCAGTAGCTCTTTATGCTGGACCAATGAGCCAGCAAAAAAGCCATTTAAGAGCCTCTCCTCGACAAATTCCTCAGCAACGCTAGCAGAACCATTTCTTGCCATTACTGATAAACAATTAAGCAATTTTTTAGAGTGGGGGTTGGATTTAGCAGACAGGAAGTAGCTGGTGGGAACCAGGCGTCGTGGCAATGGTAAGTGAGGAGTTACACACGATCACAGCATTGGCAGAAATGGATGAAAAATAGACTGTAAGGAAAAAGAATAAATATCTAATTAGTACCTTAAAAATGTCAATAACAGAGTTGAAAGGAGAGAACTAGTGTGACAAAAAACAACAAAATATATCTCGCTTACTATGCAACCCAGAATAAAATGAAAAATATGCGGCAACTACCATAGTATATCTATATGCATTCAACAACCAACCATCGTTTCTGTGAGGGAACAAGGATTCCACTGCACACCAAAACATCTCTGGCTTAGAAAAAGGCTTTTTTGGGCAGTTGTTAACTTGCAAAAAAGTTCAACTACCTCTTTTGCTGCAAAATCCAGTAAGGAAAGTGCAGGTCAGAACAGAACTAGTGAATATATCATGAAAATCTTTGCTATGACATGATAGCATGTGAAAATGGGCTGTGGAAAAAGAAGAAAATAGGGCAATAATTCATTTACTTCATTAAGCAAATTAATAGTAGATGCTGGCAGTGGTGGTAATTCATCAGAAAATTCAAATTCTCTACTAAGTTACTTTCTGGAGGGCAATTCAAGTGCAAAACAGTTCCGTTGCATGGAACTCGTTGGGTTATCCTTCTCACCTCAACCTCTGCTCTTCCCTTAAAAAAGCAAGTTACCTTCGCTCTGTCATCTTCCCAATATACTTTTAACATCTACTACATTACATTATGTCTAAGCCATTGGGCTACCAAACCATAAAAGTAATTTGGAAATATCTTGAAAATAATAAACATAAAATAAACATGGTGAATACCTCCTTTTAAGGGGACTGGATACCATGCCAGAAAGTGCCTTCGCAGGACGCTACCATTAAGGTTGCTAGGAGGCCATTTTGCATGTATCGAGGAACTGTTTCCACTAAAAAGCATGGGATATATGTAGCCTTGGTTTGAATGTTTTCACAGTTACGCATGTGAAACCAGTCGGCAGGAAAAAATTGCTAATCTCCAAAAAATATGGTCTTTTTATCGTGAGAATTACTCCACTCCAAATAGAGATACAGAACTGATCAAAAGTTTGAGTCAAAGCTCTTTCTTTTATACTTTCAAATATATTTGCTTGTGGTGTGTGCATGCAACCATATACACGTGATATCCTTCAGTACAATGGATGTTTTGGCCTCTCTATGGCGCGACGTCTTTCACAGTGCCAGCAGGGAACCGGCGCTGCTGCCCTATAGAGAAGGATTCCCCCACCTCCACTTCCCCTCCCTCTGTCGGTCTCTCTCCTTCCCTCCACTCTCTCCCTCTACCTTTCTCTTGCCTTCCTTCCCCACTAACTGCTCAAATGCTTCCTTCAGGCTTCAGTGCGTTAGTCGGATAGGAAAAATATTATGTTTCATGAGAAGGGCGTGTTCAAGCGTATTTTTGTGCTTGAGTTCTTAAAGAGCAATAACAGTACACCCTCGTTTGTACCGGCCAAAAAAATACCAGTGTACTGGTTCTTTTGTAATTGATAAAATTTGTTAATAAGTTGAAAATAAACGTTTGTATTAATCTAATTACCTGATATTTCCACAAATTGGATTATTTAACTGGACGATTACACTGAAGAAGTCATTCACAGGCATTAATATGAAAACCCACTGGAAAGCTGCATCGGAGGCTCGTTACATGATAATAGTTTATCTAATACAGTGAATCCTCATTCGACGTCACCCCGTTTAACGTCATTTTGCGATAATGGCATGAAAATTTTGATATCGTCATTCGTTTATCGCACCTTCCCTTTGCAATAATGTCAAGTCTGTTAAATTTCGAGCGGAAAAAAGGCGAAGTGGCGGGCGTTGCAGGTTGTTCATTTCGTGGGCGGTAATACAGTCAGTCAAAGTGTAAAACGGTGTGTATATTGTTAATTGTGAAGTAGTTTTTAATAGTTAGAATAGTTCAGTAAGAATTTTAGTCAATTTTAGCATCAGAGACATTTCCACGAAAATGTCCAAGAGAACAATGTTCACAATTTTGGTTCCTGTTACTGCGACGATGTTTCAGCGATGATGATGCCCAGGCGACACCTGCCCACCTTTATTCACAATTATAACCATCTCTTCGATTTCATAATCCCAGTTTGCCCGCCCTCGTTCATTTCCGCTATTTTGATTTCGCTCCTGACCGGTCCGAAAAGAAATTCTCGCAGCGAACGTAGGGCCTATGGACCGGTGCTCCGGAGCACCGTCTATAGCAAAGATTACTCTAGAGTCTGTAGCGTCTGGTAGCAGAAGTAGCATTCATTGGACCGCACCCCTAACAATGCGGAAAAGCAAATGCAGGAAGATACAAAAATGAAGAAGGATTTATGTCACTGCTGCTAATATCGTCGATGAAGACAGGAACTCGTATTTATGCCATAGCTTGGCATTCCCATCGTAAAAAATGCCCCAGATATGATACGCTAACATTTTTTCACGTAGGAATTGTGAGGTCTAAGAGCCGCTACATATTCAATTATAACATTATTTTTTATGGGATGTTATGCTTCTATTAACGTCATTAGGTTTACCGTCACATTTCTCTGCAATGGTAAGTGACGTTTAACGAGGACTCACTGTAATGGAACGGTGATAGCAAAGTAGTTTCCAAAGTCAGCATTATACAAACGATTTTGGGTCATACGTTTTAATTTTTGGTGTTTTCCTAGCGAATGATACATTTAAAGTTCTCTCAGACAAGAGTAAGATACAACAGAATGTCTTCTTATTCAGATACCCGACGGTGTCAATCCGACAAAAACTTAGGCTACTTTCACAAAAACCACTCACCTGGTGCCCAAGAAAGCTTTTTTCATTTTAATTTTTGATTTATTTCCATGCGTTATTTTCTTACACTTGTCTGATGTAAAGACATAGCAGGATTTACATTTCTAGAATCGAAAAGTTATGTCTAAAACACTGCGATCAAATATAATTCAATGTAAAGTTCACAGTTCTGTTTAGTTCAGAAAAATATATACATTGTACGGTTCAATAAAACTTCCAACTTGCCAAAAAATGTAATGGATCTGTTCTTGAAAATGAAAAACAATTGTTGAGCTCAGATAGTGAAAGTGATAAGGACTTATCAGATAGTGAATGAAAAGAGGAAATTTGTTATTGCTGAAAGAGTAGTTGCTGCATTTTGGTTGGGGAAAATTTTAAATTGTGTTTTTGTTTCTGAACTGTTTGTTTAGTAAAATATTTCAAATACATAGTTCTTTCGCCAGAAGCGCAGTTTATGAAGAATCATGGCTGTGGTGTATACTTAGGAAATTTAAAGGAATATTCGAAATCGATCCCGAGACATGCTGAAAAATAAATTGTTTTTTCATGAAATCAAATATTTTTCGATGTAGGTAATATGCCTTCCGAAACTTCTACAGCTTGCAGGAGATCATACCACAAACAAAGTTGTAGGGCTCCGCACTTCATCAGTGCTATATAACGACCCTTGTCGGCAGGCCTTTAAATAGGTACGGGAGGCTGGTAAATGGAGGTCATGGATCATGGACAGCTCTTAATTAGAAGGAGTTTGTTTGTAAAAGAATCTGTTTCCTGACATTAAGCACAAAATGTAAGTCCATTCTTGGTAGTAGTATATAAAATGCACTAAAAAAAAAGGCCTTTCAGCATACCTCTTACATAAGAAGAGTAATTCGTAGCAATATTTATTAATTTTACTTTCTGATGATTATTTTCCATCACCAGTATATCAATTATCCAGATATAAAAGTGAATGTGGCCATATCGCATCCACATGCTTGCAGCATCGCCGTACTCTCCGCTGCTGGTGGCCAGAACCGGAGTCGACCGCACGGTCAAAAAATAGATTTAAAATTCAGGGTTGCTAGTTAGTGCAAGGTTTTGCATTGGATTCACACTCTAGAAGCTTCATGGAACAACGTGGTATGAGTCACTTGGCGGAAGTCAGTGGCAGTATCTACTTTTTGTATACGTTTATATAAATAATTGGCTGAAAACAGGCTCCGTCACTTTGTTACATATTTAAGGTTAATGATGAAACAAAATCTTAAAAAAACCTTCCAAATGGAATTAAAAGAAGAAAATATGAAGACGGTGTAACATTTTTGTCAATTTGTAAAACCACTGCACAGGAATAAAGTTTGTAATTTTCAGATAAAGTCAAGAGCAGTCGTTTTTTGCTAAATTTGTTCAACATTGACCTCTAATATATTGTTGAAATGAAGGCACAGGAAAGAAACAATCTGGCCCCTTATACGCAATTTATTTGAAAATATGCTTGCTAATTTTCAAATAAATGCCAGTCCTCCTCCCCTTCACTAAAAAAAGCTCCTTCCATGCTTATCCAACCTCCCGATGCCCCCCTTCCACTCAACAAACTTCCCCTCGAGTTCAAACTGCAGCGGTCGCTTTTGGAACTAAATGCCAGCAACCGTTAACACTATCCCAAAGTATACTTTCCCCTTAAATGAAAAGAGAAAATTTTCAAGCACACGAAAACGCGACGGCCAAGTATGAATGATGGGTAAACCCCGTGTGATGTCGTTCTGGTTCCAGCTGCCGCAAGCGAGGTGACCTTGTGGCAAGGCTTAGAGCACTGATATGACACAGGATGCTAGCAGGTAGCAGAGTACCCTGCTAGCTTTTTTCGTATAAAGATTTTCACAGCTTCTTTTTTATCAATGTTGGTGGTGGTTCTCGGGTATTGCTGTGTAGGTAACATACGAACATACCAAAGAGATTTTAGTCAGCTTTGATGCCACGTCGCTGTTCACCAAAGTTCCTGTCCCTAGTTCAGTGGAGATTTTAAAAACCCTTACGGGTGATGGACAACCCAAAATTGAATCCTGCCTTCGAAACAATTATTTCCTGTACAACAGGGAAATATATAAACAAAAACGTGGCACGGCAATGGGTTCCCCGCTTTCTCCCGTGATAGCCAATTTATATATGGAGTTTTTTTTGAGAAGAAGGCACTTGAGACGAGTGAAGAGAAACCATCATGCTGGTTGATGTATGAAGATGATACTTTTGTGATCTGGCCATATGGGCAAGAAAAACTTCAGGTATTCCACGTACATCTTAATACAGTACATCCAGACAAAATTCACAAAAGAACTTGAAGAAGGAGGTTGTCTCCCTTTCCTAGATGTCCTGCTTAAAAGAAAAATGGATGGAAGCCTAAGCCATTCAGTGTACAAAGAGAAGACCCACACCGACATGTATTTGAATTCAACCTCGCATCACTACCCATAAAAAAAGGCCTGTCATTAAAACGCTAACCCACTGAGCCAAAATTGTGTGTGATATCAGTGGTGAAATGTAGCACCTTATGTAGGCACTGAAAGGTATGGTTACAGTGTCTCTTTCATAAAAAGAGCAATGAGAGAAATACCCCCGCCGCAATATGACGACCACAAGGGGAAGAAGCCATTAACATACGTGAAACTTCCATACATCTCTGGGGTCACTGATAGAATCGCTAGGATCCTTCAAAAAGGCAACATTAAGACTCGCTTCTGCATGGTGAAGAAAATTCAAAATATCCTACTTTCACCAAATGATAGCCATTCTCCCCTTCAATCTATAAGAGTGTATGAGGTGCCCTGCTGCTGCGGCAGAAGCTACGTGGGACAGAGCAAGCATTCTATCTCCCAAAGGCTTAAAGAGCTCAAAAGAGTATTTAAACTTCATCAGTGGGACGCAACAGCTGTCGCTGAATATGCCTCCAGCCCTGGGCATAAAATAATGTTTAACGCTACACGGGTATTGGCGAAAACAGAATAACATAATCCGCATCCTATACGTGAATGCATCGAGATAGTGAAAAGGCCTAACAACTTTAACAGGGAGGATGGATATAACCGCAGCCGTATATGGAGAGGGTTCCTGGCCCAATATAATAACCAATGGCTCTCGCCTTCCGCAAGAATTCAAAATCGGGTCAACAAAGGTAACGAAACATATACTAGCTCGGGATAAGAACGGTTTCCTCCCATTCTCTTGATAACGCTCCCAGTAGGAGGAGTGAAACGTTGAGCGAAAATGTTACCTGCACAGCAATACCCGAGAACCACCACCAACAGTACCCTGCTAGCTGGTAGCACTTGGCTTAAATAAGGATTATTAATACGGTTTCAAAAGAAGGAAACTTTCCGACCATAGGTAGTTTTAATAGGTGGTTATTAAGACATGTTTCCCTGAGCTCTATGCCTCATGCATGCATTGGTAATCTCGGACGATGTAAAACTCCTATCTACTTGTATAGAAAGTAGGTCCCTGTGACGTCACGTGGAGTGGCATCGCATGGGTTCCAATCTGGCCTTTTGCAAATGAGGTTAAAATTGACCAATGCCATTCCTTTAAACTGGGATTTCTAAAAATCAAATAATTTGTGTATTATGAATACACTAGTGGTGGGTAACAAATCACAATTAATGCCTTTCATTTGCTCTGATGAAGGAAACTACCCTATTAATAAAGCAATTTTCCTAAGTTTTCATACTTCATGGCAAATATTAGAAAATACTTACAATATCCTAAAGAAAATTGATTAATAATTTTTTATTATAATTAATACCAAATTACATGTTAAGGATTATAAAAAAAAATAAATGAATAGGTGAGGACTGCAAAAATTAGACAATAAATTGAATTTGCTTTCGACACGTTTAAATTCCCTCTCTCCAAACTATAACGCACATTGGAATCCCAAGAAAAACTGTGGAGGGCACACACAAATGCTGGGTCTGCTAAGCGACGCGACTTACTGGCGAAAATGCTGGGCCAACTGTTCTACGGTAAAAAAAATCACCGCCCCATATCAGCTAATAAGTTCTCAACCAAACCCATCATTATCACACGTGGAGTGACGTTCTAAATTGCTACCAATTGACTTCCCACCGAAGAGTCAGAATTTGCAACATGAATACGAAGGCCAGACTCATGACTGTCGCTGAGCACTTTAAATTGTGAACCGCGATCCTTCACACAAGCATTGAAAAAATCACCAACGCATTAGTAAGAAAGTGATACACTGGGAAATATGGGAATAAAATATTGAGAAAGTCGATGTTCTATTTTCAGTCACAATAAAGTCCAGAATTATTTTTATTTTAGAAGCAGAATTAGAAATGCGTTAGGGTATATCTGTCTCCATGGATGGAAGCGAAGTAATAGTCGAAATATTTCTGCCTGTAAGAGATTATAGGCTGTACTTGTCCCCTATTTTATTTGTTGAACATAGTATGTGAGCAATTAAGAAAATATAGCCAATTAAGGGAGCCCTATTGCGTGATTTTTACCATGACACAAGGGAAAACAGTATGTTCTCTATTAGTTCTACAATCACTTAAAATAATTGAGATAGTTGGATACCTTTTCCATATTTACTCTTTGGTATGCTCTCATTTGGAGCAAAATGGTTATAAGTAATGGTTACCGTGAAAATTACTGCACATAAAAGGTTTACGAGAAATAAATCTTTCGCACGATTGTGCATTGCGGGTGACTCCCGTAAAAGTTATCACTGCGGCTAGTCCCGGTATACTTTTAAAAAAAAAATAAGCATTAAACGGTACTTAACCGTGGCCACATTACTGGTCTCTAATTATCTCGCAATGATTTGCGGAGATAAAAGGCCGCCTTGGGGGTGTCCCCTTGCTGTGATAAGTGTAAGTTTTACAAGACAAAGAGGTACAACAACACAATGAGAATATTGCCCAGAAATTTACACGTTAATCTGATGGGACCATGAGAGTGCTACAAAGTATGGAGATTTACGATGTTAAGAGGTTCACTGCATTGAGGTTTCACTGTATTAAGATGGGAGAAATTTTACACTGATCCTTGCGAACACAATGGCAAAAATGCATCGCACTTCCTCCCACTGCGATAAGTAACACCCATAGTACGATTACAACCTTAACACAACGTTTAACGTTGACATACTATAGCATCTACTCTAACAAACATAAAGGGTACTAAGAGGGTATGATTTTCTACATAAAAAAACCAAAGCAAGAGTTTCATACACTTAAACACAAAAAATAATAAGGAATTTACAATGGTACCCACTTGAAGATGGTGCAGGTTCAGTCAGGTAAACTTAGGCAGGATGGACTAAGTCAGGTAGGATGGTATGGGTAGATAACCAGAGTTCAAATGACAGGAAAGAATCCTGAAAAGGAAATAGTGCAGTGTTACAATACCAAAACAGGGCATAAAAAGAACAAATTTTAAGGCAGTTAACTTCCCTCATGCAAAAATATTAATTACAACTATGCCTGTGTAATATGTTGTCATCCTATGGTAAAAATATTTGGAAAGTTAAGATAGAATCTAGACTAAAATTTCATCAACTCATACAAATAATGCTTGCCATGCTGATTCAAAGCAATAAGGTCTCATTGAGTAACAAATTTGCTCTTTGACTCCTCCATGATCAAAAATGGGTTATTTACACCGTAGGCAGGACATGATAACTAATTTTAAACCAACCCAAAAACTTGAAAACATTTTCATAAACCACAGAAGAACCAAAAACCAATGGAAAATAATAGCTGATTAATGGTACACACAACAGCCAGCCCATGATGTCTTTATATTTCATCATGAAACAAAAATTTTCACTCCACCAACATACCGCATGCTATATTTTAACTGCTCTACTTATATTAAACTAGCCAAATGGATTGATAGCATTAATAAAAACAGGGTGCAATAAAGGCACAAACATAGCACCAATGGCGGAAGCTTAACAAAAGTACAACAGCTTAAATTAAAAATCCAAACTTTTTGAATGTAAACTATGACTAAGACTTGAAAACTACGAGATAATACATTACAGGCAAACCATGATACCCGTGAAATACAATATCTGAATTTCAGCTCTAAAAAAAAAATTTAAAATAGACTAACACATCACCAAAATGCATATAATGTAACTGCAAACACGATGGAACAGATGATTGTAAATTGTAATGGGTAAAAGATCCTGGGTTATTCTAAGGTATGAAACAAACAGTTGTCTGTGCCTGCATAATTAGATATTGATTTCACAACAAAACAGCAAATCCTCACTTTAGCATTTCCAACAAAACTATGAGGTACAAAAAAATATATCTTAACAGTTGCACACAGACATCAAAAGACTCAGAACAAGCTTCCTTCCACAAAAATAAAATCAGAGACCTCAAAAGATAGCAAAGAAAGAAATAATAAGTGTTAAATGTCATACCTTGATAGAGTTGCGACATAGTATATACATTGCAGAATTTAAGGAACAGGATTACCCACCACCAATAATCCACCATTAATAAAATTATACCATCTGCCCTTGCTTAGTACAGTATGATAGATACCAATCTTTGACTTCATTGATATCAAAATTTTCTATTTTTAAATAATTTAACGAAATACTTAAGAAATTATTGATACCTTAAAGGATCAAATATTGACAAACTAAGTAAAATTTAGTTTACTCAATAACTCCTAATTGATTACAATTATAACAAAGTCCAGATAGGTCACTAACAGGAACCAAATTTGTGCAAATGAAGGGTGTAAAATTATAGTCTTCCCTTTTTCATTTACAAACAATTGAATTCTTTCTATGTTTTTCACTTCATTGATGAAAAAGGAAACTTAACAATATTCATTGCTTACACATCTTTATTTACTGTAACCATTATTACCCATGGCCCTGATGAAGCATGAAAGATAAACAGAAATATTGGAAAATGATTTCTCATAGGTAACACTCTAAGGCCTTGGTTTCAGAATGCTAGCCATCATTCAAAAGTAAAGTCATAAAAACAATCTATTTAAATACTTATACACTTATGACATTAAAACAGCCTAGATGTTGGATGGACAATTTTCCCTAAATTAATTCCATGAATTAGGCCAGGAGAGTGAAAACGGAAGCCATTCGCAAACCAAAACATTCTTCAGGCAACATCAATATACTACAAGCATTTCCCCCACCAAACATCAAGGCCAACAAGGAGATAAGACTTATTATTTTAATAAAAACCAAGGCCAAATAACGAGTGAAATCCAGATCCATACACTACACCACAAAAAAATCATGAGAAATTGTATACAGTACCCACTTGGAGATAGTAGAGATTGAGATCAGGAAAGCTAAGTTTAGGTAGGATGGTATGGCAAGATGATCACAGCTCAATCACAACGAAATAATCCTGAAAAGGAAAGAAGGTCGCAGCATATTAATAGAACAGGGTGTCACAACGCAAACACATACGCAGTACCTTTCCTCATCACATGCTAATAGTAATTACAGTAGCAACTGTGCAAAGGCCTGTACAAATGGTACATTAACACGTACGCATTAATGTCTAAATGTATGAACGCGAGAATAAACGCCGACATGCACCGTGTAATCACCCAACTTGTGCGAATGCATGCACAGAAAATAAAACCTGTTCTAATTTGATTCATGCATTGGTACATGTTCCGTTCCGGTCTACAAAAATTATTCATGCAAACAGACATTAACTGGCACGTGTTAATGTATCGCGCGTTAACAGCCCTTAACAGGATGTCGTGCTACAGTAAGATAAATTGAAGCGTTGAAATAAACCGTACAGTACAATTTCATCTCAACAAGCTAATAACCAATGCAGCACTGACTCAAAGCAATAAGGTCCGAATTACAAAGCAACGAATTAGCTCTTAGTGACACTAAAAATGGGTTTCTTACTAAATCGAGGGCATGCCGTAATACCTTAACACAAATCTAGGCGGAAACATGTAACTTACAGCCCTACCTCAGTGATTAAATTTGATTCATTTCCATATTATCCGAGAAGACAAAAATGCAAACTTAAAATTATGACTAATTGTGTATCAGACAGGCAATTTGTCTGTCTGGTACAATACACGTGTAACAACTGCAATAACCAATGCCAACTTCCAAAATTAACTTCGTATCCTCAAAAACACAAGATAAGTACGATCACATAACGGAAAAAATATGATTCACAATAAGATATTCAATTTTTAACACACAACGAAGAGTTAATAGCAATGAAAAGAGTCACAACCCAAAGACAAAATACAACCGCAATTATATTAAAAACTACTAAATTGTATAAATTGAGAGGTTAAGCTGGAGAAAATGTATGCTTAAAGCACTATGTTTATGTTACTCGTAGCTCATATTCATCACAAACCCTTCCAAATGTCTTTGGAGCATCAAAGAAAACGTCTTAACTACAGCACATGCTCTCTGTCACCACAGATAACCAAATTTTTATGAAAATCGTCTACACTTGGAACTTAGAAAGGGGTTTTCACGCAAACTAATGTTCGAATCGTTCCACACAATGTTTATTAATCTCAAATTGGTACGTCAGGAAACACTACGCAATCGTACTTCTGGCAGAAAAGAATAAAAATGTCCGATAGACAATAGAATAGATCGACCTGTTGATAAACATAAGGAACAACATTTATTAACAGGAACGGATATTTTTTTACATGAAACAAAACACAACGCCAAAAAATAATAACGACCAACATGCATCAAAACTTAAAATTTAAGATTCAAAGAAAGAAATTCGTTACTCATTTCGAGTCATACAAATGCAGTGACCGAGCCCAAGATATGTTGATTATCACACGAAATGACATTCCTCTGGCTTTAAACAAATCACAAGCACACGTTCTGTATTTCGTACACTCAGGCCCTTGCGACGAAACTCAATTACGCAAGATAGGTTTCACCGGTGAGTAAATGCAGACGAAGATATATTACAATCAAACATTAATCAAGAGAAAATTAGTAACTAGCAAAACCCAAGTACATCCCATTGTGAGCATATTAAGTTAACACTCAAATCAAATAATTTGCGGTGTGCAGTCTGGAGCAACAAAAACATTTCCATGAGTAGTGACGCCAAAAACTTGGTCCTGTGACTTCTGAAAATATTTCTTCACTCTGTCATGACCGTAACATAAAATTTGTAAACTGAACTCACTCAGGTGCTCTTCAGACTCCCAAAAACCACTGATTCCGGGAAATGTAAAAACGTACACTGCATGAAAATGGTATGCGAGGAGCCCAGCACTACAGATATTCACCCTTTGAACGCTGCGCAGTAAATGACGGGGTGAGAGCGTGAAGGGCAATATTCAAAACGAGTTTCAAGAATATTCCACGAGGTGGCAGCAGAATTGGAAATCCCCTCCCCCACCAAACCTTCTCGTACTCTTGCTAAAGGATAGGCCTCGTAATATATTGTGGCCATGTACCCAGATACTTTGAGAACTTCACTTTAAATTGCTAGCAATCTCTTATCCAGACGGCACAGGAAGTTTTCCTACCTGAATACAAGGGTGGACCATCAAGATACAAAAATCGCACTTAGGAAGTTACTAAAAAGGTTTTGTTTCTTTATTTCCTTTAATGACGAAAAAAGATGCAAGAGGACTGGCAAATTCATATGCATCGATAAAATTGTATCTCATCGATAAAACTGTATTCGGTCTGGGACTATTTTCTTTCGCGGGTGGTGCCATCGTGCCATATCATCCTAGAAAGATCACATGCCTTCACAAGCTGGCACAAGCCAGCACAAGCCGTTGGAGATCGCATCGATTACGTCACGTCTCACCACATTTCAGGGATTTTTGTGGTTAAGTTTGTGAAAAATAGAGTGTCTGGTAATGGTGAAGTTTCCCTTATTCTTTAATTTCATTCACTGGGCTTCAGAAACGTGTTTGTGAGATATTTTTGTTAAAAATGCCTTTCGTGTGTGTATTGTCGGGATGTAATGGAAACTCTGGGACATGGTTCAAGTTTTTAGCTTTCCAAAAGATCCTGAGTTGAAGAAGAAGTGCATTTGGGCGATAAGAAGAAAACATTTCACCCCTACGAAAAACTGTGAGGTATGTACTCTTTCTCGCTCTAATTATTTGGATGTAATTTTAAGTTAGAAGTGGCTTCGGGATGTTGATGCATCAACATCCCGAACTATTCAGTACTGAAGTACTATAGTACTATTCAGTACTAAAAATGGTGATTCAAAATATTGTAGCAGCAATTTTTTTGAAAATTCTTGCATTTTAGTTGCCTTTTTTGTATTAATTCATTCGGTAAACGTGTGGTTAAAGGAGAAACTAGGAATAAGCTGCCAAGTTTATAGGATCGAATATTGCTTCTTAGCTTGCCCTATGGTGTATTGCACGTCGGCTTTCATCATTTCAAATTATCTCATGCTATAGTTAAAAACAATAAAAATATCAGGCATACAAATATTTACTATATTTACGAGCCTAGTAATTTGATTTCTCATGCGGAAATACCAAAAATTGGAAATGATTTGACCTAATAAGTTACATGGTATTTTATTATTTATTAATTTTAGGTGTGTGAGCTTCACATCGCACCTTGTGATATCAGAAAATAATCTGTGGCCTTGGATGAGAAGACGAGGAGAAAATTCTTACTGAATTGAAGGTGCCCAGATTGGAGGAAGGTACCATTGCTTCACTGTTACCTGTCGCCAAGAAGACAGACATTGTGGCAGAAGTGACATATTTGTGGATGTGGATTTGATTTGCGCAAGTTGATGCTGTGATAGTGGACGTTCATCGGAGAAAGTATTGAAGATAGTTTTTATGTATCGACCAGTCCTCTTTTAAATAATTTTCTATTCGAAAGAGAATAAGAGTAATTGTTTCGCTAAATTAGATGTGGCATAGAAGAGAAAATTGGAAATATTATTGTGGTTGACAATAGAAAATACATAATATATGTATTGTATTTCTGTGGGTTTTTTCTTTCCTGCCTCTTTAAAATTTCTTGTGGTGGTGACTTCATGCAAAGTAAGTATAAAATCGGAGGTGTGATCTAAGAGATACCATGTTTTATTTTACAAGTGTTTATGCTGGTGATTTGGCAGGACTTTAATATTTTTAATAGGTTGATACATTTACTGCAGTGACCTAGAGACTTTTACTCATCCCAAATAATTTTTCAAATACTTAAGCGCCTGATATGGGTAAGTTTTAGTAGCTGAGACTGAACTATACGTTAATTTTTGCTTGCATTTTGATGAATTCGATCATACTAATAGCAGATGTGTCAGCAATCCTGTTTCATCGGCAATTTTTATTTAAAAATTTTATTTCGTCAGGCTTTAGGGTAAGCTTTTTAATGCTCGTGGGCTATGTGATGTCTTATTTAGTGTGCGAAAAATCCACAGAGAAAAAAATCATTCGCCTTGACCGGGATTCGAACCCGGATCCCTCGATTTCCGGCCGAGTGCTTTAGCCAGTTAAGCTACCGAGGCGTCATTCTTCCCTGTGGAAATTTGTGGACTATACCGGACAAATATGTTTGTGGACTATACCGGACAAATATGTCCGGTATAGTCCACAAATTTCCACAGGGAAGAATGACGCCTCGGTAGCTTAACTGGCTAAAGCACTCGGCCGGAAATCGAGGGATCCGGGTTCGAATCCCGGTCAAGGCGAATGATTTTTTCTCTGTGGATTTTTCGTACAATTGTGCATTTGCGGGTGACTCCCGTAAAAGTTATCACCGTGGCTAGTCCCGGTATACTTAAATTCGTCTTATTTAGTGTCAAAATTAATAAGAATTTACTCTTATTAACATCTCAAGGTTTCCATGTAAGTACGAGCCACTTAAGAATGCTGGAGATGCGTGAACTAGCCTTGAGAATCTCATTTTTCGCAGTTATTTAAGTGGCCGAGTAAGTTTTGTAAGTTCTCAATAGGTAAATAGTACTGTATCATGGTAATTAGAATTCATGATATAGTATTATTTACCTATTGAGAACTTACAATTCATAATGATTCATAACATTCTCGCTACGGTTGGTAGCTATCGATTGTGTTGCGTTCGATACATTTTTCGATCGTGCGAGTTACGATATATATAATTTTCGACCCAATCGATTGAGATTAGCCTGAGTGCTGTGTTCCTGCGCGCTTCGTATCCTATCATACGTGCTTCATAGTGGACATTCACATGCTGCGTATGCGCTTCGTCGACAGGCCGCAAATGGAAATTGTCCATTGACGAAAAGCGACGGAGCGGCACAGTTTCCCCGTAGTCAATGGGTACTATGTACATACGAATTAGATACGGAGGGCTCTGTGCCGTCTGGGTAGATCCAACTGGCTTGGTGTGACAAATTATCAGAAGAGAATATGCGTAGAATATAAGCAATGCACTCTAATTGGATTTGACAGAATATCCCAATGAAAAGACAAAATGTGCCTTAAGGCCGTTTTACACGGTACACGGAATTGCTCAATCTGACGTACGTGTGAAGGCACAATAAAAATTGCATCGTGTAAAGCAGTAAATTGCTAGAACACACGCAAGAATGCGTGGATGCGAGACGGCAAAATAGCTCGTTCTAATTTTGTTCATGCATTCGCACAATTCCACGCCATTTTAGAAATTAATGCAGCTCTAACCTGCGCAATTCCATGCCCCGTGTAAAACCGCCTTTAGTATTTGTCATCAAGCGATCTCCTGCTAAATGAAAACGAAACACCATTGCCAAACACTTTATGATGTGATGATCTTATTTATGATAAGGCGTAGGGAGAATAGGCAAAGGAAGGATAAACACTGTATGTTTCGTTTTCTGTATCTATGTATGTTCTGTCTTTGTTTTATATTAAAATTTGAAGTTCCTCTTAGGACATAAATTATTTGAAGTTCCTAGCGGATATTATTTTCTTTTTGTGCGATACATTATTGCCCTTGCATTGAATGTTTATTTTGTTCAATTGACAATAGGGTGGTTTCCTATTATTTTTTTATTACCTAAATCGAAAGATTATTACTCCTGGAGTACGTATTTCACGCTTTTAGAATTTTAAATGACGATATCTATTTTTCGAAATTAAATGAAAAGTGAAAAATTCAAGCGCGCGAAAACGCAACGCTTAAGTAGGAATGAAGAAAAAAGTTCGTGCGACGCATTTCAGGTTCCCCCTCCCGCTTTGTGAGGTGACCTTGATCGAGGCTCTGAGCGCTGATAGGATGCAGGATGCTAGCGGGTAGCTGAGTACCTTGCTGGCTGGTAGCGCTTGGCTTAAAAAAGGTTTATTAATACCTTATCAAACGAAGAAAACTTTCCGACCATAGCCAGTTTTAATAGGTGATTATTAAGACATGTTTCCCTGAGCTCAGCGCCTCATGCATGCATTGGTAATCTCAGACGATGTATAACTCATTTTATTGAAAAATTTAAGGGTAAGTCTAAACTCTGTTTGCTTAACAATTTGCTCAATATTTCTGATGAAATACATACCCAGATGCCCAAAATTTCCAGATTGAGAACTAATTAGTTTGGGCGGCTTGATGTTCTGCCTTTGCTCACCTCTGCAGAACTTCCGCCGAATATTCCCTTGAAACGAGGGAGGAGTAGTGGGCTGTGACACATTGCACATGCAGCTAATGTTAGGGGCCTTGAAGCTGGGTTGGACGACGCGGAAATGGTAGTCAAAATTCACTCCACAGTCAACTACCCAAATGGTTATGCAATATGGTGGTTGAATTTCAACAAATAAATAAGTGGGTGAGAATTTAATAGCCATGCAACATCCTATGGACCTATTGATAGCTATTGCAAAGTTTTAAGATCAGAAAAATGTTTACAGTGTGTGTGTGCAGCATCAAGTCATCGGTCATTGGGACTTGATCTGTGGAACCTTTGATTCGTAGCATGATACTTTATCCACTACACCACTTGAACGATTGGGTTCTAAGGTAGTCTCAATGCCCAATATGTCAGCTGTGTCCACATGTCCCAACGAGAGTACATTCCATTGTAGGTGAGTCGAGGGCGAAGCATACTTCAGAGAATATGGCGAAGAATTCCTAGCTGGATCTTTTGTGCCTTGTCATTATGCGACGGGCATGATTATTTCCCCGGTATAAGGGATACATATATTGCTTTTAAAACTCCCGGTTGTATGAGAGCATTACGTGGGCAACATTTTACAAGACAAGTAGTTCAGTTCAGTGAAGTTTCATTCAATTCACTGCAATATTCATGAACTCTACCGCGTATTCTTACGTTATTAGATACAAAGTCGATAAACATTAATATAGTCTGAGAGTTGCATCTCGAGCATTGCCAATCAAAATGCGTGATATTATTCCCAGAGTTGACCGATCGCGTGGATTCGGAAAAGTACGGTATCTCAACGCTACATTACTAAACTGAATACTTAAATTGATTCATTATGTTATACTGCGATCTAAGGGGCCTAAGAATGCGTCATATACCTACCTATTATCATTATATCTTCTGCCTTTTATATATTACGTTGATCAATGAATCTGGTGGTTTCACTGTCACAGTTGATACACATAGGAGGAGTGTCTAGGACGGTCAAGGATTACGAGCAAATAACACAAAAAAATACCAGTAAATTACTATATTCTTAGATACATTCACACGCACATACACTCAATCTTTCACGTACGGAAACATACTTTCATTCTCTCATATCTCAATAGAATTACGTGAAAATATCATCATTTTAATATTTACTTTGCTGGAAACATCGAAGAGTATTTCCAAAGCACGAAGCTAACTAAAAGTGAGCTTTTATTCAGCCAACTCCGTCATTAACGTGAAATAAAGTTAGTGGGGAAAAGCTTTCAATGACACAATATTCGTTTACAGTTGCACACAATATGAGAGAACGAGAAAATGCAGCTTAATAAAATTTTCCAAAGAAACATGTAAAAAATTACGCAATTAATATCGTGTCAACTTTTTCTTAACTTTTTCGCGGCATTCATTGCCAACACTCAAAATTTCAATGCCGTTACGTGCGTACTAAACAATTCTTTTCCGCAATAAATATTTCTGCTTGAACTTCATTTTCTTTTAATTCCACAGATGGAAATGTCCAAACTTAAGGATACAATTTTTAAATAGTGGAAAGTCGGAGTTCGGGTGTGAATGCTGTATAACAAGTTGTATCGTACTGGAATGAGCGCAACCACTTCCATCGCTAGAACTGCAAATTTTCACGTTGATTGCTGACTTGGGATTTTTAAGTGATTTTTATACAGAAATTAATGAAAATTCCTTCAAGGAATGACAAAAATGGGTCAATTTGTTATTTTTAGCACATAAAAAACTCGATAACTATTCATTATTTTTTCTACCATAGGTTGTACGAGCGAATATCTACTTCTTCGCGCTCGCATTCGAAAATTAACGTAATCATTTGAAATACGGTTATCGCTTACGTAAGTACGGATTTACGTAAGTCGAGACATACATAACTCGGGGGATGCCTGTATATTGCTTTTAAAACTCCCGGTTGTATGAGAGCATTACGTGGGCAACATTTTACAAGACAAGTAGTTCCTGAACCCGCAACTCTCAGACGCCAACAAGCTTTGCGTTAATTTTTTACACCACTGTAAAATGCTTTTCCCAAATGAACTTAGCAAAGAGAGAAATAGAGAATGGAAGCCACTCACAAACTGAAACATTTATCAGGCAACATCAATACACTCGAACATTTCAATTGCCAAAAATTAAGCCAACACGAAGCTTAGACCTAATATTTAAATAAAAAAAACAAGACAAAACAATGAGTGCAATAAACCAGTGCCATACACTAAAACACAAAAACAATTTAATAAGGTATTGATAGTGATACTGACTTGGAGATTGCAATTGTGGAGGTAAAATAATCAACAGTCAATTTATACTAAACCACATTCAAATGTAGAACTTATTTTTACTACTTTCACCTCCCACCTAAATTCAAAACTATCCATCTATATATAAATATCTATATATATACTAAATACCACAACAGCAAAGTATAATATACGGTATTTGTATGAATATAGTCCCAGCTTTTTTTCCAAAAATACCCATGGTAAAAGTAAAGGGGGACTATATTCAAACCCACTTTTTTCATTTTTTCCTGTAACTCAAGGCTCAAAATTAGGGGGGGGGGCTTCAACGTTAACTATGCTGAAGTTCGGCAAACCACAAGATAATACATTTCGGGCAAATATGATGGCCATGGTATGTATAAAATGTAAATCTCCGAACAAGACGAAGATCAAAGTAGACACAAAAGGAATCACTTCCCAAAAAAATGCTTTTTATATAACTGCTAACACACAGGAACGGCTGACAATAAATTGCCATGGATCAAACTTCATAGGCTATCCTATTGTGCGAAACAAACAGTTGTCTGTGCATGCAGAAGATCACATTAATTCCACAACAAAACAGCTAAATACTCACATTAGTATTTTCCAAAAAAAACTGAGAAAATACTTTCTTATATTTCAAAACAGATGTTTAACTCATATATAAGACTAAATGACATAATTAGACTTTGATCACGCTTCCTTACACTATAATAAAACCACAAGCCCCTGAAAATCTAACAAGTATTCTGAAATATTAAATGTCATATCTCAAAAGTGAAAATTGCAGAACAGCACATACATTTAAGTATTTCAGGAACAGAATTTCATAGCACTAATACTCCATGATAATGGAATTTTAATATGCACCCTTGTATGATATGGAATGACTCATGCCTTTGGCTTCAATAACACAAAAATATTTGATTTCCACATAAATAACCAAAAAATTTAAGAAATGAGTGAAATCTCTAAAAAATAAATAATGATATTAAAGACCAAATTATGACAATCATACAACATGTAGTTAATTCAATAACATCTAATTGATCGAAATTGCGTTATTGCACTACAATGATCATAAACATAAATGAATTCTGTTCAAACTAAGTATTCAATTCTTGCCTCATCTTTTGCATTTATAAAAAATTTAATTATTATCATATTTTTCATGTCACTATTGTAAAAGAAATTGTAGCAATCTTTCTTGCCTCTATGTATTCATTTATTTTAACCATTTTCATCCATAGCCATTATGACAATATAAGAAATAAATCAAACTGTTAGCAAACAATTTGGCATTTGAACTCCAAGCCTGAATTCCAACCATCACTTAAAATTGAGGTAAAGAATATCTATCTATTCAATTACTTACAAAATGAATAACAACTGATGTAAATTATTTACCCTAAACCAGTCAAAATTTTAACAAGCATCTACCGCTTTCACATCCCACAAATAAATTTAATTGTAACTGGTTTGGTTACAACAAATTATCTACGTCAAACTTCTTACAGAGGACTTCGAATGTTGCATCAAACACTTGAAAGGCTGATATACAGATGAGACAAATTTCTAACGAGATCCTCAACTGCCTGTCACAAGCCACACAATACGTGAGAACACAATCCCAACAAAATACTAACTCCCAACCTCCCACTCTGACAAGTGACAGCAGTAACATGACCTTTAAATGTGTATAATAAAATTAGATTTTGGCTGCATTTATTCGCATTAATAAATCAGTTAACTTCACCAAGAGAGAGAAAAAAGAAGCAATTGACACCAAAACATTCACAAGGCAACATCAACATACAGTAACATTTCCCCTATCAAACATACAGGGCACCAAGTAGGTAAGATGTTCTACTTCTACATAGAAACTAAGGCAAAAAAATCAACCCGTTCTATACACTGAGACACAAAAAACAAATTCATAAGAAATTGATGAGGATACCCACTTGGTGATTGTGAAGGTTCGGTTCAGGGAAGTTACGTTAAATCAGGATGGTATGGCTAGATATCCACAGCTCCGTCACCATAAGAGAATCCTGAGAAGGAAAGAAGGTCACCGTATATTAATAAAATGGTGTATCAAAAAACATTCACAAAGGCAGTACCTTTCCTCATACTGATTGCAGATACGTCTGAGTAATGCGCTCCTTCCTATGGTAGGAGAACTTTAAACGTTTAAATAAACCATAGAGTACAATTTCATCAAGGCTAACTATTGCTTAGGCACTAATTCAAAAACAACACTTAAGTTATTAACGGCCCAAAATCTGAGAAAAGATTTAATACATTTCCATATTATCACAGAGGATACAAAATTGCCTGCATAAAATAATAGTTGATTGATGATACACACGACTGCCTACTCATTAAGTACTTAAGTTTCATCACGACACGAAAACATTTACTTACCCCATCACTAAATCATTCTAGCACACGGTACATTTAAACTAGAATACTGTCTTAACACTGACGAAAATCGATTGAAATAGTTGGCAAAAACAATAGTCGAATGATGGCACGTAAAAATAGAACCAATGGCATAAGTATAACAAACGTAAGACAATCGTAAAATATAAAAATACAGACTTCCAGCGTTAATCACGCCTAGGTGCTGAAAACCAAAAGATTATACAATACGGACGAAACATGGCTCACCAAGAGAAAAAACTGTACCGAGGAAAACAGTAACAATCATAAAAGCACTCCCTTCCCAAATACAAACATAAAATAACCGCAATTCATTTGTTGGAAACCATAAAGTTGAACACCTGTCAAATATTAACTTGTATAGCATTTATAAGTACGAAGTTAGAGTTGCTCGCAGCTCAGAAATATCACAAATCTTCCAACTGCCGACGAAACATCAACTGAAAGCGTTGGAACTACAGCAGACAGATCCTTACCACATCAAATTACTTCACCAAATACGATCATATTCCTCATTGAAGGTCAATAACAGTAGCCCTCAAGAAGAAGAATGAGCACCATATCAATCATTCCCACAACAAAATATCTCATCAACGGCAAGAATACGTTTGTTCACGACTCCTAGAAGCCTTTAAGTTCGGTCACAATCAAATAACAGAAACACTCGTAGCATGGGTTACACAAACGAGCAATCTAAAAGGAATTCTTTGTCCCATTACTTATTTCACATGCCTCGAAGTAACGTTGTGACTACTTACCAGCAGCTGCATACAAAAAACAGATTAAAATTTCGTAGCTATTCCCAGCGAGACATTCCACAAACAATGAATAAATTCCTATATAAGTTATGGTTGATTAACGCATTGAATTGCGCACTACCAATTTCAGGAATTATTCATTACTAAGAGCAAACTACAAATTTTAAATGTTACAATCCTTGGATGTCGTCGGAAAAGTAGTACACATATAACTGGCAGGCAATGTTTATCCTGCTAAATATTATATCAAACTTCTTAGATATTATGACGCTGACGTAAATTTTTCCAATATTTCCATTATATTATCATTGAAATACGAATGAATAGCTGATAATACATCATCACGAATAAAAAGTTATGGATTATACTAGCGTACGAAACAAATAGTTGTCTTAAGTATGCTAAAGGTCACAATAATTCCACGAGAAACATCAAAATACGCACCTCAGTATTAACGTCACACCCACATGACCAAATCTTATAACAATTTCCTACACTTGGAACATGGCACACAGGACTAAGAAAGGTTCCTAAGACTCCGGTCAAGTGTTATTTAGTACTGTTCTGCGTAATTCCTGAAAGTTTCTTATTTGTACTCTAGGAAAAACATCGCAATCATAGTTCACGCCGAAGAGTAGAAACAAGCTCGATTGACAAAATGAGGTGACGCCGAATTGATAAACAAATGTATAGACACGGATGTTTCCCTTGAGTGGTACAACACTACATAGAAATTACACCGAGGCATGAAGGTATTAAAAAAATGCCGGCGAATAGCTAACACCAACATAAATCGACACCGAAAAGTAATAGAGAGACATGCGTTATTCATTTCGAGCCTTTGATTTCTATGTAAGCACCGTATCTTTTGAAATTATGAGTTGAGTATCACACGACAGTACCTGATCCATCTGGCTTAAACGAGAAGCACACGTTCTATATTTCGTAAACTCAGACCCTTGCAAAGTGTTTATTCTTGCACAAGATAGAATTCAACGGTGAAATCAAGCAAGCACTAAATGCACACGAAGCCATAACACAATCGAACATAAATAAAAAAAGAGATAAATACGCAAATACAAAGAAACTTCTTCGATTGCGAGCAAATAATCATTTGGAGCAAATACCCGGGCAGAGCAAAATCATTCTAAATTTCCTGGAGCAGGACTACTGGCGCCAAAAACTTAGTTCTTTGACTTCTTATTAAAACTTCACTCCATCAAAACCGCAACATACATATTATTACTTAAACTTACTCACTTTGGGATGGGCACTCCTACAAGCTCTGATTGCGGTGGAAGATGAAAAATATAAGGCCGAGCGATAAGAATGCAATGAAACCTCAGAAGAAGACGGCTCTTTCGATGTTGACACTACGAACGATGAGCAGGAAATGAGCTACCGATGCTACCGATGGCGCGGTAGTCAGAACGAGTTTCCAGAATATTCCACAAGATGGCGGACGAATTCAAATTTCCCCCACCTCAGCTCAGCTCGCCCTCCCACAGGCCTACTACCCCTACGACCTTTCTTCTGCCCCCCAGAAAGAAATTTTGGATCCGCCCCTGGTCATGGACGTCACCATTAATTCAGATGAGAGTTCAATCATTCTATGTTCGGAGTCCAGAAACTGCTAAGCACAGAGCAGTAATTAGCAGCAGTTGTAATTACTGGCATCATAATATTAACAAGAGGAATTTTTTAGATAGTTAGTATCTTTTCACACAGTTCCCAGCGCCATAACGTGAACTAATTCACCAAAATCGAAGCCTCCGAGATGATAGCCTGACCCCTTCTTCATAAATACCTCCCCCCTCCACTCCCAAAACCAAGTCCCTCTCCGTCCTCGTGGGGATGACTCGCTCAGGGTCACGAGCATCTTCCCACCCCAACCCCCTTCCTCGCCATCCCCACTCCAACCGAACTGAGCGTGGGAACTGCGACGGACGCAGTTTCCCACAAAAGCGGCCTGTTTACTGCAAGCGGGGCCAGCAAATAATAATAATAAATTTTTTATTTGTCCAAGGATCTTATGAATACAACATAGATATAAGACACGTCAAAGTAATCAACATAACACTTAAAAATGTAAAAATGGTCAGAGTTCATTTGTCATTTAAAAATTCATTTACACTGTAGTAGCACTTATTAATTAAAAATTTCTTTAAAGAAGATTTAAATTCCCTATTAGAATTAATCAAATTAATACTTTTGGGAAGGAAATTAAATATTTTTGATCCCATTGCAATGGGACTTTTTGCTGTTATACGTTTTTTATGGAGGGTAACATGGATGTGGCGATGAGACCTAGTTAGGTGCTCATGTACATCATTATTGATTGGTAAATCATTAATATTCTCTTTTATCAGTAAACATAGTTGGTATATATATATATATATATATATATATATATATATATATATATATATATATATATATATATATATATATATATAAGTAAGGAAAGAAAGGGATAGGAACATGGAATAGAAAATGGACGAGGACAACGGTGCTGTGGTAGATGGAAAAAAGCCAGAAATCAGAGGGTAAAAATGCGGCCTGACTGGGACTCGAACCCAGAACCTCCTGGTTGCCGGCCAGGTGCTCTACCAGTTGCGCTACCAGGACGCTTAGATTTACCATGATTTCGGCGGGGGTTTATACACAGAAAACTCCCTTTGCTATGGCCCACAAGAGTAACCAATAGATTACCAATGAATGAAGTAGTGTATCGGCCATATTGGCTTATTTCACTTGGGCTCTGCGTGCCCCGAAACGCATGTTCCTGTCTCTTTCCTGCTATCGTGTGAGTGTGTACCTTTCCTTTCATCCTTGTGTCCTCGTCCATTCCTTCCGTTGGTGAGTGGTGAGCTGCCCCAGTGCCATCTATTGGTTACTCATGTGGGCCATAGCAAAGGGAGTTTTCTGTGTATAAACCCCCGCCGAAATCATGGTAAATCTAAGCGTCCTGGTAGCGCAACTGGTAGAGCACCTGGCCGGCAACCAGGAGGTTCTGGGTTCGAGTCCCAGTCAGGCCGCATTTTTACCCTCTGATTTCTGGCTTTTTTCCATCTACCACAGCACCGTTGTCCTCGTCCATTTTCTATTCCATGTTCCTATCCCTTTCTTTCCTTACCTGTGAATTTATTTGTATGTTTGCGCTTAAGGCGCCGTGTGAATGAATGAAGTAGTGTATCGGCCATATTGGCTTATTTCACTTGGGCTCTGCGTGCCCCGAAACGCATGTTCCTGTCTCTTTCCTGCTATCGTGTGAGTGTGTACCTTTCCTTTCATCCTTGTGTCCTCGTCCATTCCTTCCGTTGGTGAGTGGTGAGCTGCCCCAGTGCCATCTATTGGTTACTCTTGTGGGCCATAGCAAAGGGAGTTTTCTGTGTATAAACCCCCGCCGAAATCATGGTAAATCTAAGCGTCCTGGTAGCGCAACTGGTAGAGCACCTGGCCGGCAACCAGGAGGTTCTGGGTTCGAGTCCCAGTCAGGCCGCATTTTTACCCTCTGATTTCTGGCTTTTTTCCATCTACCACAGCACCGTTGTCCTCGTCCATTTTCTATTCCATGTTCCTATCCCTTTCTTTCCTTACCTGTGAATTTATTTGTATGTTTGCGCTTAAGGCGCCGTGTGAATGAATGAAGTAGTGTATCGGCCATATTGGCTTATTTCACTTGGGCTCTGCGTGCCCCGAAACGCATGTTCCTGTCTCTTTCCTGCTATCGTGTGAGTGTGTACCTTTCCTTTCATCCTTGTGTCCTCGTCCATTCCTTCCGTTGGTGAGTGGTGAGCTGCCCCAGTGCCATCTATTGGTTACTCTTGTGGGCCATAGCAAAGGGAGTTTTCTGTGTATAAACCCCCGCCGAAATCATGGTAAATCTAAGCGTCCTGGTAGCGCAACTGGTAGAGCACCTGGCCGGCAACCAGGAGGTTCTGGGTTCGAGTCCCAGTCAGGCCGCATTTTTACCCTCTGATTTCTGGCTTTTTTCCATCTACCACAGCACCGTTGTCCTCGTCCATTTTCTATTCCATGTTCCTATCCCTTTCTTTCCTTACCTGTGAATTTATTTGTATGTTTGCGCTTAAGGCGCCGTGTGAATGAATGAAGTAGTATATATATATATATATATTCAATGTTTTGCAGAAATGCGATGCAACGTAGCACATAATATGAAAGTTTAAAAACACAGTCACCAAAAATAGACACAAAATAAAAAAGAAAACACTCACACGAACATTAAACTGAGAGACTTTCGCGGTTGTAGCCGCTTCATCAGTCAAGGAGAGATTCTCTCCTTGACTGATGAAGCGGCTACAACCGCGAAAGTCTCTCAGTTTAATGTTCGTGTGAGTGTTTTCTTTTTTATTTTGTGTCTATTTTTGGTGACTGTGTTTTTAAACTTTCATATATATATATATACAAGGCACTGTTAACAAATTCAGTTCTTTGAATAAGGGTTTACAAGAATAAGTATAAGGCTTACTCATTATACATCTTATAATCTTTTTTTGCATCTTGAAAATTGTATCTAATAGCGTTACAGTTGATCCCCAGAATACAATACCATAAGTCACTCTACTTATAAAGTTGCAATGGTAAACTGACATCATCGCCTTGTGAGGTAAGGATGCTTTTAGGAACCTCACACTATGCAGTACTCGGGACAATTTCGAACACAAGTCTTTTACATGGAAGGACCAGTTCCCAGTATTTTCAATTTGTAGCCCTAAGAATTTACAAGTTTTAGTTAGACTCAGCGTATGGTTGTTCAGTGTCAATGTTCCAAAATCTTTGGAATGATTCGGGTTAAACAGCATAGACTGAGTTTTTGCACTGTTTAATTTTAATTTGTTGGAAAGACACCAATTACAGACTAAATCTAATATATGCTGACCATAGTGATGCACTTCATTGATGTCATTAGCTGAAATTAGGAAGTTTGTGTCACCTGCAAAGAGGACTCGTTTGACATGGATGCTATTAACAATCAAGGGCAAGTCGTTAATGAATATCAGGAAGAGTAGAGGACCCAAATGCGAACCACTCCTTCTCCTTACATTCTTGCCTCCCCTCTCACAATCTTAGTTCTTCTCAAAGATTCCGGTTTTATGAATCAAATGAATTGGGTGATTCGGTTTACTGATTCAATC
>NW_025791727.1:0-93708 GCF_921293095.1 Ischnura elegans
CTCGCCTGAATGCTCTTTGATCCTGACGATTCGCGATTGTCGTTCGCAAATCGACACGCCCGCAAAGCCATTGATTCGCAATTTTTTTATTTTTCCCCCGACGTGAACATTTCGCGCACTAATATCGTCGAGACAAATAATAAGAGTTTTGCTATTGACGCTTTCAATCGATGTAATGAATATGTAACCCTTGGGTGAGTCGGATCGCACGTGACATTTTTCTGTGGTTTTCACGATCTCACTATTTCACGCGATGCTTCTCTTCTATTCTTTATTGCCAGGTAGCGACTACTGGCTACTCTTTTGCGCGCAAAACTCGAAATATCCCCTCCCGGGCCTTTTTTCACGAGGGCTTCCTACTCTTCCCTCATATTTCCGTTTTCGGCGGTTTTTCACGGGGAAGATGACACTGGTTTTGCCGACCACGCTGGCGGGTCATCTGAGCATTGCTGTGAGCGAGAAAATGTTTGTAATGCCTCGCAGTTAGGTGAGTTTTATGTGGAAATTGAGATTGCACTATTTCCCTGTTTATTTACCTCTTACCTTTTAATTTTGTCAAGCAAAACTCGAAATATTCTCTCCCGAGCCTTTTTCACGAGGGCTTCCCTCTCTTCCATCAAGTTTTCCTTTTCGGCCGATTCTTCACGGGCAAGAGGTCACTGTTTCGCCGACTGCAATCATGACGCTGTCACCTGAGCATTGCGGTCGAGCGAGGAAATATTGAACGCCTCGAAATTAGGTGGGATTTCTGTGTTTATTGAAATTATTCACGCGTTATATGTACACTCGTGCATATTTTTAAATGGAGGTTTTTCCCTACCGAGCCTTTTTCACGAGGGCTTCCCTCAATTCCGCCGATTTCGCGGTCACGGCGTCATCCTTTTGCCGTGTGCCGGCGTGGGGTGGATGGCGGGTTACCTTAACGTTCCGTGAAGCGAAAAAATGTGGAACAAAGACATAAATTTTCGCTAAGGGATAATTTTTGCATCTTCCGTTTACGAGGTAAGCACTACGTCGGCAGAGCAAGAGCTTTTTTCGGGGGAGGGCGTTACCATTTTTCCGCTGACGGCCGAGCGTGTGTTAGGAAAAATCGCCTCCACGAGGGGTCTGGCTGTTTTTTTCTCACTTGCATCCCCTCTCGACATAACGGTATTTTTCCGATGAGATTTTTGACATCATCACTACTCGTAGTCTTCCAGTAATTTTTTGTGTGGGTGAAATTGATTCAATTATTTGCTGTTTGGACCTTGTATTTCATCGTTTTTCCACGTGGGTTTTTTTCGATGGTCAAAGTGGACTGAATACTACATCCGACTCGATAGGCTTCGAACAATTGGAAATGGATGTTTTTAAGAACGACAAGGAGGACGTGGTTCTATATTTCCAGGTCCTTCGGAAGCGATGAATTAAGAGAGATGCGGATGGATATGCCAATTCCTTTTTCCACCGGACCATGAAGGACACTAATGAATGCCAGTCGTAATAATCTTTGGAGCATTTCCTTTTCCTAACACCCTCTGCCAAACGCCTTTTAGGCGGTGGTATGCAGATTGCCAAGGGAGGGGGAATTTTTCGAGAGTCTCTTTCTACGAGAAACTATCGTGTCTCGTTTTTTTCTGTGAGAAACAAGAGAATAAAATTGATTTCAGGTGATTTTATTGAGACGGCCACACAACAACATGGGATCACAACATGCGAAATGGGATGAATAAAACAAAAATCGTTGACATATCATGCGCTGGCGGTAGAGGATCTAGTAATGATGTCCTCCGTGGGTGAGGAAAAGGCCGTGTTGGTTGGCATGGGACGTGGCTCCTCCGAAGTATCCTGCGCCGTGACCTCCGTAGGGGAGAGGGGCGTGGCCGAGGGCGACGGCGTTTCCGTTGGCGTAGGAGGAGGCGAGGTGTCCGTGGGATGCGCCGGCGTGGTGAATGGCGGGTGCTGCGTAGTGGTGCGGGTGGTGCGCCTTGCCCTGCCTCTTGACGACGGCGTTGAAACCGTTGTGGTCGTCGGCGGTGTACTCGACCACCCTGACGGTTCCGTCGGCTTCGTGGAGGCTGTAGGCACCCTTGACCGAGTCACCGTCCCTCGTCTCCCACTGGCTCTTGAGGTCGCCGGTCTTTCCGTCGCTCACGCCGTAGTCGAAGTTGTACTTGGGGTGGGCCTGCGAATGGAAAGAGTAGAATTATCAGAGAGCGTCGCTTTTCGGCATTCCACGACGACTGGAGCGTGAACGTTTGCGGGCCACTTTCGCGGAAACTCACGTAATAGTCGAGGTGACCGTGGTGTCCGGCGTGGATGCCATCAGGGGCGGCGAAGGTGATGGCTGCCAAGCCGGCGACGAGGAGAACCTGAGGAGGAGAGAAATATTGAGGCCCTTGCTCCCGTCACGGTGGTATTCGGAAGGATCGACTCGTGTGCTTCTTACCTGGGAGATCATGTTGCCTCTTGGAGTGGAGTGCTGCGTTTGGTGTGTGAGCTACTGGTGGTCGAGGTTTTATGCGAATCTGAGTGGGCGGAGTTGGATAGTTGGAAAGGCGAGAGAGGGGTGAATTATGAAATCGAAATTATCGAATTAAGGAAGTGGGATTTCGATGCTCGGTATTCACCTCGCCTGAATGCTCTTTGATCCTGACGATTCGCGATTGTCGTTCGCAAATCGACACGCCCGCAAAGCCATTGATTCGCAATTTTTTTATTTTTCCCCCGACGTGAACATTTCGCGCACTAATATCGTCGAGACAAATAATAAGAGTTTTGCTATTGACGCTTTCAATCGATGTAATGAATAATGTAACCCTTGGGTGAGTCGGATCGCACGTGACATTTTTCTGTGGTTTTCACGATCTCACTATTTCACGCGATGCTTCTCTTCTATTCTTTATTGCCAGGTAGCGACTACTGGCTACTCTTTTGCGCGCAAAACTCGAAATATCCCCTCCCGGGCCTTTTTCACGAGGGCTTCCTACTCTTCCCTCATATTTCCGTTTTCGGCGGTTTTTCACGGGGAAGATGACACTGTTTTGCCGACCACGCTGGCGGGTCATCTGAGCATTGCTGTGAGCGAGAAAATGTTTGTAATGCCTCGCAGTTAGGTGAGTTTTATGTGGAAATTGAGATTGCACTATTTCCCTGTTTATTTACCTCTTACCTTTTAATTTTGTCACGCAAAACTCGAAATATTCTCTCCCGAGCCTTTTTCACGAGGGCTTCCCTCTCTTCCATCAAGTTTTCCTTTTCGGCCGATTCTTCACGGGCAAGAGGTCACTGTTTCGCCGACTGCAATCATGACGCTGTCACCTGAGCATTGCGTCGAGCGAGGAAATATTGAACGCCTCGAAATTAGGTGGGATTTCTGTGTTTATTGAAATTATTCACGCGTTATATGTACACTCGTGCATATTTTTAAATGGAGGTTTTTCCCTACCGAGCCTTTTTCACGAGGGCTTCCCTCAATTCCGCCGATTTCGCGGTCACGGCGTCATCCTTTTGCCGTGTGCCGGCGTGGGGTGGATGGCGGGTTACCTTAACGTTCCGTGAAGCGAAAAAATGTGGAACAAAGACATAAATTTTCGCTAAGGGATAATTTTTGCATCTTCCGTTTACGAGGTAAGCACTACGTCGGCAGAGCAAGAGCTTTTTTCGGGGGAGGGCGTTACCATTTTTCCGCTGACGGCCGAGCGTGTGTTAGGAAAAATCGCCTCCACGAGGGGTCTGGCTGTTTTTTTCTCACTTGCATCCCCTCTCGACATAACGGTATTTTTCCGATGAGATTTTTGACATCATCACTACTCGTAGTCTTCCAGTAATTTTTTGTGTGGGTGAAATTGATTCAATTATTTGCTGTTTGGACCTTGTATTTCATCGTTTTTCCACGTGGGTTTTTTCGATGGTCAAAGTGGACTGAATACTACATCCGACTCGATAGGCTTCGAACAATTGGAAATGGATGTTTTTAAGAACGACAAGGAGGACGTGGTTCTATATTTCCAGGTCCTTCGGAAGCGATGAATTAAGAGAGATGCGGATGGATATGCCAATTCCTTTTTCCACCGGACCATGAAGGACACTAATGAATGCCAGTCGTAATAATCTTTGGAGCATTTCCTTTTCCTAACACCCTCTGCCAAACGCCTTTTAGGCGGTGGTATGCAGATTGCCAAGGGAGGGGGAATTTTTCGAGAGTCTCTTTTCTACGAGAAACTATCGTGTCTCGTTTTTTTCTGTGAGAAACAAGAGAATAAAATTGATTTCAGGTGATTTTATTGAGACGGCCACACAACAACATGGGATCACAACATGCGAAATGGAATAAATTAAACAAAAATCGTTGACATATCATGCGCTGGCGGTAGAGGATCTAGTAATGATGTCCTCCGTGGGTGAGGAAAAGGCCGTGTTGGTTGGCATGGGACGTGGCTCCTCCGAAGTATCCTGCGCCGTGACCTCCGTAGGGGAGAGGGGCGTGGCCGAGGGCGACGGCGTTTCCGTTGGCGTAGGAGGAGGCGAGGTGTCCGTGGGATGCGCCGGCGTGGTGAATGGCGGGTGCTGCGTAGTGGTGCGGGTGGTGCGCCTTGCCCTGCCTCTTGACGACGGCGTTGAAACCGTTGTGGTCGTCGGCGGTGTACTCGACCACCCTGACGGTTCCGTCGGCTTCGTGGAGGCTGTAGGCACCCTTGACCGAGTCACCGTCCCTCGTCTCCCACTGGCTCTTGAGGTCGCCGGTCTTTCCGTCGCTCACGCCGTAGTCGAAGTTGTACTTGGGGTGGGCCTGCGAATGGAAAGAGTAGAATTATCAGAGAGCGTCGCTTTTCGGCATTCCACGACGACTGGAGCGTGAACGTTTGCGGGCCACTTTCGCGGAAACTCACGTAATAGTCGAGGTGACCGTGGTGTCCGGCGTGGATGCCATCAGGGGCGGCGAAGGTGATGGCTGCCAAGCCGGCGACGAGGAGAACCTGAGGAGGAGAGAAATATTGAGGCCCTTGCTCCCGTCACGGTGGTATTCGGAAGGATCGACTCGTGTGCTTCTTACCTGGGAGATCATGTTGCCTCTTGGAGTGGAGTGCTGCGTTTGGTGTGTGAGCTACTGGTGGTCGAGGTTTTATGCGAATCTGAGTGGGCGGAGTTGGATAGTTGGAAAGGCGAGAGAGGGGTGAATTATGAAATCGAAATTATCGAATTAAGGAAGTGGGATTTCGATGCTCGGTATTCACCTCGCCTGAATGCTCTTTGATCCTGACGATTCGCGATTGTCGTTCGCAAATCGACACGCCCGCAAAGCCATTGATTCGCAATTTTTTTATTTTTCCCCCGACGTGAACATTTCGCGCACTAATATCGTCGAGACAAATAATAAGAGTTTTGCTATTGACGCTTTCAATCGATGTAATGAATAATGTAACCCTTGGGTGAGTCGGATCGCACGTGACATTTTTCTGTGGTTTTCACGATCTCACTATTTCACGCGATGCTTCTCTTCTATTCTTTATTGCCAGGTAGCGACTACTGGCTACTCTTTTGCGCGCAAAACTCGAAATATCCCCTCCCGGGCCTTTTTCACGAGGGCTTCCTACTCTTCCCTCATATTTCCGTTTTCGGCGGTTTTTCACGGGGAAGATGACACTGTTTTGCCGACCACGCTGGCGGGTCATCTGAGCATTGCTGTGAGCGAGAAAATGTTTGTAATGCCTCGCAGTTAGGTGAGTTTTATGTGGAAATTGAGATTGCACTATTTCCCTGTTTATTTACCTCTTACCTTTTAATTTTGTCAAGCAAAACTCGAAATATTCTCTCCCGAGCCTTTTTCACGAGGGCTTCCCTCTCTTCCATCAAGTTTTCCTTTTCGGCCGATTCTTCACGGGCAAGAGGTCACTGTTTCGCCGACTGCAATCATGACGCTGTCACCTGAGCATTGCGTCGAGCGAGGAAATATTGAACGCCTCGAAATTAGGTGGGATTTCTGTGTTTATTGAAATTATTCACGCGTTATATGTACACTCGTGCATATTTTTAAATGGAGGTTTTTCCCTACCGAGCCTTTTTCACGAGGGCTTCCCTCAATTCCGCCGATTTCGCGGTCACGGCGTCATCCTTTTGCCGTGTGCCGGCGTGGGGTGGATGGCGGGTTACCTTAACGTTCCGTGAAGCGAAAAAATGTGGAACAAAGACATAAATTTTCGCTAAGGGATAATTTTTGCATCTTCCGTTTACGAGGTAAGCACTACGTCGGCAGAGCAAGAGCTTTTTTCGGGGGAGGGCGTTACCATTTTTCCGCTGACGGCCTAGCGTGTGTTAGGAAAAATCGCCTCCACGAGGGGTCTGGCTGTTTTTTTCTCACTTGCATCCCCTCTCGACATAACGGTATTTTTCCGATGAGATTTTTGACATCATCACTACTCGTAGTCTTCCAGTAATTTTTTGTGTGGGTGAAATTGATTCAATTATTTGCTGTTTGGACCTTGTATTTCATCGTTTTTCCACGTGGGTTTTTTCGATGGTCAAAGTGGACTGAATACTACATCCGACTCGATAGGCTTCGAACAATTGGAAATGGATGTTTTTAAGAACGACAAGGAGGACGTGGTTCTATATTTCCAGGTCCTTCGGAAGCGATGAATTAAGAGAGATGCGGATGGATATGCCAATTCCTTTTTCCACCGGACCATGAAGGACACTAATGAATGCCAGTCGTAATAATCTTTGGAGCATTTCCTTTTCCTAACACCCTCTGCCAAACGCCTTTTAGGCGGTGGTATGCAGATTGCCAAGGGAGGGGGAATTTTTCGAGAGTCTCTTTTCTACGAGAAACTATCGTGTCTCGTTTTTTTCTGTGAGAAACAAGAGAATAAAATTGATTTCAGGTGATTTTATTGAGACGGCCACACAACAACATGGGATCACAACATGCGAAATGGAATAAATGAAACAAAAATCGTTGACATATCATGCGCTGGCGGTAGAGGATCTAGTAATGATGTCCTCCGTGGGTGAGGAAAAGGCCGTGTTGGTTGGCATGGGACGTGGCTCCTCCGAAGTATCCTGCGCCGTGACCTCCGTAGGGGAGAGGGGCGTGGCCGAGGGCGACGGCGTTTCCGTTGGCGTAGGAGGAGGCGAGGTGTCCGTGGGATGCGCCGGCGTGGTGAATGGCGGGTGCTGCGTAGTGGTGCGGGTGGTGCGCCTTGCCCTGCCTCTTGACGACGGCGTTGAAACCGTTGTGGTCGTCGGCGGTGTACTCGACCACCCTGACGGTTCCGTCGGCTTCGTGGAGGCTGTAGGCACCCTTGACCGAGTCACCGTCCCTCGTCTCCCACTGGCTCTTGAGGTCGCCGGTCTTTCCGTCGCTCACGCCGTAGTCGAAGTTGTACTTGGGGTGGGCCTGCGAATGGAAAGAGTAGAATTATCAGAGAGCGTCGCTTTTCGGCATTCCACGACGACTGGAGCGTGAACGTTTGCGGGCCACTTTCGCGGAAACTCACGTAATAGTCGAGGTGACCGTGGTGTCCGGCGTGGATGCCATCAGGGGCGGCGAAGGTGATGGCTGCCAAGCCGGCGACGAGGAGAACCTGAGGAGGAGAGAAATATTGAGGCCCTTGCTCCCGTCACGGTGGTATTCGGAAGGATCGACTCGTGTGCTTCTTACCTGGGAGATCATGTTGCCTCTTGGAGTGGAGTGCTGCGTTTGGTGTGTGAGCTACTGGTGGTCGAGGTTTTATGCGAATCTGAGTGGGCGGAGTTGGATAGTTGGAAAGGCGAGAGAGGGGTGAATTATGAAATCGAAATTATCGAATTAAGGAAGTGGGATTTCGATGCTCGGTATTCACCTCGCCTGAATGCTCTTTGATCCTGACGATTCGCGATTGTCGTTCGCAAATCGACACGCCCGCAAAGCCATTGATTCGCAATTTTTTTATTTTTCCCCCGACGTGAACATTTCGCGCACTAATATCGTCGAGACAAATAATAAGAGTTTTGCTATTGACGCTTTCAATCGATGTAATGAATAATGTAACCCTTGGGTGAGTCGGATCGCACGTGACATTTTTCTGTGGTTTTCACGATCTCACTATTTCACGCGATGCTTCTCTTCTATTCTTTATTGCCAGGTAGCGACTACTGGCTACTCTTTTGCGCGCAAAACTCGAAATATCCCCTCCCGGGCCTTTTTCACGAGGGCTTCCTACTCTTCCCTCATATTTCCGTTTTCGGCGGTTTTTCACGGGGAAGATGACACTGTTTTGCCGACCACGCTGGCGGGTCATCTGAGCATTGCTGTGAGCGAGAAAATGTTTGTAATGCCTCGCAGTTAGGTGAGTTTTATGTGGAAATTGAGATTGCACTATTTCCCTGTTTATTTACCTCTTACCTTTTAATTTTGTCAAGCAAAACTCGAAATATTCTCTCCCGAGCCTTTTTCACGAGGGCTTCCCTCTCTTCCATCAAGTTTTCCTTTTCGGCCGATTCTTCACGGGCAAGAGGTCACTGTTTCGCCGACTGCAATCATGACGCTGTCACCTGAGCATTGCGTCGAGCGAGGAAATATTGAACGCCTCGAAATTAGGTGGGATTTCTGTGTTTATTGAAATTATTCACGCGTTATATGTACACTCGTGCATATTTTTAAATGGAGGTTTTTCCCTACCGAGCCTTTTTCACGAGGGCTTCCCTCAATTCCGCCGATTTCGCGGTCACGGCGTCATCCTTTTGCCGTGTGCCGGCGTGGGGTGGATGGCGGGTTACCTTAACGTTCCGTGAAGCGAAAAAATGTGGAACAAAGACATAAATTTTCGCTAAGGGATAATTTTTGCATCTTCCGTTTACGAGGTAAGCACTACGTCGGCAGAGCAAGAGCTTTTTTCGGGGGAGGGCGTTACCATTTTTCCGCTGACGGCCTAGCGTGTGTTAGGAAAAATCGCCTCCACGAGGGGTCTGGCTGTTTTTTTCTCACTTGCATCCCCTCTCGACATATCGGTATTTTTCCGATGAGATTTTTGACATCATCACAACTCGTAGTCTTCCGGTAATTTTTTGTGTGGGTGAAATTGATTCAATTATTTGCTGTTGTGGACCTTGTATTTCATCGTTTTCCCACGTGGGTTTTTTCGATGGTCAAAGTGGACTGAATACTACATCCGACTCGCTAGGCTTCGAACAATTGGAAATGGATGTTTTTAAGAACGACATGGAGGACGTGGTTCTATATTTCCAGCTCCTTCAGAAGCGATAAATTAAGAGAGATGCGGATGGATATGCCAATTCCTTTTTCCACCGGACCATGAAGGACACTAATGAATGGCAGTCGTAATAATCTTTGGAGCATTTCCTTTTCCTAACACCCTCTGCCAAACGCCTTTTAGGCGGTGGTATGCAGATTGCCAAGGGAGGGGGAATTTTTCGAGAGTCTCTTTTCTACGAGAAACTGTCGTGTCTCGTTTTTTTCTGTGAGAAACAAGAGAATAAAATTGATTTCAGGTGATTTTATTGAGACGGCCACACAACAACATGGGATCACAACATGCGAAATGGAATAAATTAAACAAAAATCGTTGACATATCATGCGCTGGCGGTAGAGGATCTAGTAATGATGTCCTCCGTGGGTGAGGAAAAGGCCGTGTTGGTTGGCATGGGACGTGGCTCCTCCGAAGTATCCTGCGCCGTGACCTCCGTAGGGGAGAGGGGCGTGGCCGAGGGCGACGGCGTTTCCGTTGGCGTAGGAGGAGGCGAGGTGTCCGTGGGATGCGCCGGCGTGGTGAATGTCGGGTGCTGCGTAGTGGTGCGGGTGGTGGGCCTTGCCCTGCCTCTTGACGACGGCGTTGAATCCGTTGTGGTCGTCGGCGGTGTACTCGACCACCCTGACGGTTCCGTCGGCTTCGTGGAGGCTGTAGGCACCCTTGACCGAGTCACCGTCCCTCGTCTCCCACTGGCTCTTGAGGTCGCCGGTCTTTCCGTCGCTCACGCCGTAGTCGAAGTTGTACTTGGGGTGGGCCTGCGAATGGAAAAAGTTGAATTATCAGAGAGCGTCGCTTTTCGGCATTCCACGACGGCTGGAGCGTGAACGTTTGCGGGCCACTTTCGCGGAAACTCACGTAATAGTCGAGGTGACCGTGTTGTCCGGCGTGGATGCCATCAGGGGCGGCGAAGGTGATGGCTGCCAAGCCGGCGACGAGGAGAACCTGCGGAGGAGAGAAATATTGAGGCCCTCGCTCCCGCCACGGTGGTATTCGGAAGGATCGCCTGGTGTGCTTCTTACCTGGGAGATCATGTTGCCTCTTGGAGTGGAGTGCTGCGTTTGGTGTGTGAGCTACTGGTGGTCGAGGTTTTATGCGAATCTGAGTGGGCGGAGTTGGATAGTTGGAAAGGCGAGAGAGGGGTGAATTATGAAATCGAAATAATCGAATTAAGGAAGTGGGATTTCGATGCTCGGTATTCACCTCGCCTGAATGCTCTTTGATCCTGACGATTCGCGATTGTCGTTCGCAAATCGACACGCCCGCAAAGCCATTGATTCGCAATTTTTTTATTCTTCCCCCGACGTGAACATTTCGCGCACTAATATCGTCGAGACAAATAATTAGAGTTTTGCTATTGACGCTTTCAATCGATGTAATGAATAATGTAACCCTTGGGTGAGTCGGATCGCACATGACATTTTTCTGTGGTTTTCACGATCTCACTATTTCACGCGATGCTTCTCTTCTATTCTTTATTGCCAGGTAGCGACTACTGGCTACTCTTTTGCGCGCAAAACTCGAAATATCCCCTCCCGGGCCTTTTTCACGAGGGCTTCCTACTCTTCCCTCATATTTCCGTTTTCGGCGGTTTTTCACGGGGAAGATGACACTGTTTTGCCGACCACGCTGGCGGGTCATCTGAGCATTGCTGTGAGCGAGAAAATGTTTGTAATGCCTCGCAGTTAGGTGAGTTTTATGTGGAAATTGAGATTGCACTATTTCCCTGTTTATTTACCTCTTATCTTTTAATTTTGTCACGCAAAACTCGAAATATTCTCTCCCGAGCCTTTTTCACGAGGGCTTCCCTCTCTTCCATCAAGTTTTCCTTTTCGGCCGAGTCTCCACGGGCAAGAGGTCACTGTTTCGCCGACTGCAATCATGACGCTGTCACCTGAGCATTGCGTCGAGCGAGGAAATATTGAACGCCTCGAAATTAGGTGGGATTTCTGTGTTTATTGAAATTATTCACGCGTTATATGTACACTCGTGCATATTTTTAAATGGAGGTTTTTCCCTACCGAGCCTTTTTCACGAGGGCTTCCCTCAATTCCGCCGATTTCGCGGTCACGGCGTCATCCTTTTGCCGTGTGCCGGCGTGGGGTGGATGGCGGGTTACCTTAACGTTCCGTGAAGCGAAAAAATGTGGAACAAAGACATAAATTTTCGCTAAGGGATAATTTTTGCATCTTCCGTTTACGAGGTAAGCACTACGTCGGCAGAGCAAGAGCTTTTTTCGGGGGAGGGCGTTACCATTTTTCCGCTGACGGCCGAGCGTGTGTTAGGAAAAATCGCCTCCACGAGGGGTCTGGCTGTTTTTTTCTCACTTGCATCCCCTCTCGACATAACGGTATTTTTCCGATGAGATTTTTGACATCATCACTACTCGTAGTCTTCCAGTAATTTTTTGTGTGGGTGAAATTGATTCAATTATTTGCTGTTTGGACCTTGTATTTCATCGTTTTTCCACGTGGGTTTTTTCGATGGTCAAAGTGGACTGAATACTACATCCGACTCGATAGGCTTCGAACAATTGGAAATGGATGTTTTTAAGAACGACAAGGAGGACGTGGTTCTATATTTCCAGGTCCTTCGGAAGCGATGAATTAAGAGAGATGCGGATGGATATGCCAATTCCTTTTTCCACCGGACCATGAAGGACACTAATGAATGCCAGTCGTAATAATCTTTGGAGCATTTCCTTTTCCTAACACCCTCTGCCAAACGCCTTTTAGGCGGTGGTATGCAGATTGCCAAGGGAGGGGGAATTTTTCGAGAGTCTCTTTTCTACGAGAAACTATCGTGTCTCGTTTTTTTCTGTGAGAAACAAGAGAATAAAATTGATTTCAGGTGATTTTATTGAGACGGCCACACAACAACATGGGATCACAACATGCGAAATGGAATAAATGAAACAAAAATCGTTGACATATCATGCGCTGGCGGTAGAGGATCTAGTAATGATGTCCTCCGTGGGTGAGGAAAAGGCCGTGTTGGTTGGCATGGGACGTGGCTCCTCCGAAGTATCCTGCGCCGTGACCTCCGTAGGGGAGAGGGGCGTGGCCGAGGGCGACGGCGTTTCCGTTGGCGTAGGAGGAGGCGAGGTGTCCGTGGGATGCGCCGGCGTGGTGAATGGCGGGTGCTGCGTAGTGGTGCGGGTGGTGCGCCTTGCCCTGCCTCTTGACGACGGCGTTGAAACCGTTGTGGTCGTCGGCGGTGTACTCGACCACCCTGACGGTTCCGTCGGCTTCGTGGAGGCTGTAGGCACCCTTGACCGAGTCACCGTCCCTCGTCTCCCACTGGCTCTTGAGGTCGCCGGTCTTTCCGTCGCTCACGCCGTAGTCGAAGTTGTACTTGGGGTGGGCCTGCGAATGGAAAGAGTAGAATTATCAGAGAGCGTCGCTTTTCGGCATTCCACGACGACTGGAGCGTGAACGTTTGCGGGCCACTTTCGCGGAAACTCACGTAATAGTCGAGGTGACCGTGGTGTCCGGCGTGGATGCCATCAGGGGCGGCGAAGGTGATGGCTGCCAAGCCGGCGACGAGGAGAACCTGAGGAGGAGAGAAATATTGAGGCCCTTGCTCCCGTCACGGTGGTATTCGGAAGGATCGACTCGTGTGCTTCTTACCTGGGAGATCATGTTGCCTCTTGGAGTGGAGTGCTGCGTTTGGTGTGTGAGCTACTGGTGGTCGAGGTTTTATGCGAATCTGAGTGGGCGGAGTTGGATAGTTGGAAAGGCGAGAGAGGGGTGAATTATGAAATCGAAATTATCGAATTAAGGAAGTGGGATTTCGATGCTCGGTATTCACCTCGCCTGAATGCTCTTTGATCCTGACGATTCGCGATTGTCGTTCGCAAATCGACACGCCCGCAAAGCCATTGATTCGCAATTTTTTTATTTTTCCCCCGACGTGAACATTTCGCGCACTAATATCGTCGAGACAAATAATAAGAGTTTTGCTATTGACGCTTTCAATCGATGTAATGAATAATGTAACCCTTGGGTGAGTCGGATCGCACGTGACATTTTTCTGTGGTTTTCACGATCTCACTATTTCACGCGATGCTTCTCTTCTATTCTTTATTGCCAGGTAGCGACTACTGGCTACTCTTTTGCGCGCAAAACTCGAAATATCCCCTCCCGGGCCTTTTTCACGAGGGCTTCCTACTCTTCCCTCATATTTCCGTTTTCGGCGGTTTTTCACGGGGAAGATGACACTGTTTTGCCGACCACGCTGGCGGGTCATCTGAGCATTGCTGTGAGCGAGAAAATGTTTGTAATGCCTCGCAGTTAGGTGAGTTTTATGTGGAAATTGAGATTGCACTATTTCCCTGTTTATTTACCTCTTACCTTTTAATTTTGTCAAGCAAAACTCGAAATATTCTCTCCCGAGCCTTTTTCACGAGGGCTTCCCTCTCTTCCATCAAGTTTTCCTTTTCGGCCGATTCTTCACGGGCAAGAGGTCACTGTTTCGCCGACTGCAATCATGACGCTGTCACCTGAGCATTGCGTCGAGCGAGGAAATATTGAACGCCTCGAAATTAGGTGGGATTTCTGTGTTTATTGAAATTATTCACGCGTTATATGTACACTCGTGCATATTTTTAAATGGAGGTTTTTCCCTACCGAGCCTTTTTCACGAGGGCTTCCCTCAATTCCGCCGATTTCGCGGTCACGGCGTCATCCTTTTGCCGTGTGCCGGCGTGGGGTGGATGGCGGGTTACCTTAACGTTCCGTGAAGCGAAAAAATGTGGAACAAAGACATAAATTTTCGCTAAGGGATAATTTTTGCATCTTCCGTTTACGAGGTAAGCACTACGTCGGCAGAGCAAGAGCTTTTTTCGGGGGAGGGCGTTACCATTTTTCCGCCGACGGCCTAGCGTGTGTTAGGAAAAATCGCCTCCACGAGGGGTCTGGCTGTTTTTTTCTCACTTGCATCCCCTCTCGACATATCGGTATTTTTCCGATGAGATTTTTGACATCATCACTACTCGTAGTCTTCCAGTAATTTTTTGTGTGGGTGAAATTGATTCAATTATTTGCTGTTGTGGACCTTGTATTTCATCGTTTTCCCACGTGGGTTTTTTCGATGGTCAAAGTGGACTGAATACTACATCCGACTCGCTAGGCTTCGAACAATTGGAAATGGATGTTTTTAAGAACGACAAGGAGGACGTGGTTCTATATTTCCAGGTCCTTCAGAAGCGATAAATTAAGAGAGATGCGGATGGATATGCCAATTCCTTTTTCCACCGGACCATGAAGGACACTAATGAATGGCAGTCGTAATAATCTTTGGAGCATTTCCTTTTCCTAACACCCTCTGCCAAACGCCTTTTAGGCGGTGGTATGCAGATTGCCAAGGGAGGGGGAATTTTTCGAGAGTCTCTTTTCTACGAGAAACTGTCGTGTCTCGTTTTTTTCTGTGAGAAACAAGAGAATAAAATTGATTTCAGGTGATTTTATTGAGACGGCCACACAACAACATGGGATCACAACATGCGAAATGGAATAAATGAAACAAAAATCGTTGACATATCATGCGCTGGCGGTAGAGGATCTAGTAATGATGTCCTCCGTGGGTGAGGAAAAGGCCGTGTTGGTTGGCATGGGACGTGGCTCCTCCGAAGTATCCTGCGCCGTGACCTCCGTAGGGGAGAGGGGCGTGGCCGAGGGCGACGGCGTTTCCGTTGGCGTAGGAGGAGGCGAGGTGTCCGTGGGATGCGCCGGCGTGGTGAATGTCGGGTGCTGCGTAGTGGTGCGGGTGGTGCGCCTTGCCCTGCCTCTTGACGACGGCGTTGAATCCGTTGTGGTCGTCGGCGGTGTACTCGACCACCCTGACGGTTCCGTCGGCTTCGTGGAGGCTGTAGGCACCCTTGACCGAGTCACCGTCCCTCGTCTCCCACTGGCTCTTGAGGTCGCCGGTCTTTCCGTCGCTCACGCCGTAGTCGAAGTTGTACTTGGGGTGGGCCTGCGAATGGAAAGAGTAGAATTATCAGAGAGCGTCGCTTTTCGGCATTCCACGACGGCTGGAGCGTGAACGTTTGCGGGCCACTTTCGCGGAAACTCACGTAATAGTCGAGGTGACCGTGGTGTCCGGCGTGGATGCCATCAGGGGCGGCGAAGGTGATGGCTGCCAAGCCGGCGACGAGGAGAACCTGAGGAGGAGAGAAATATTGAGGCCCTTGCTCCCGTCACGGTGGTATTCGGAAGGATCGACTCGTGTGCTTCTTACCTGGGAGATCATGTTGCCTCTTGGAGTGGAGTGCTGCGTTTGGTGTGTGAGCTACTGGTGGTCGAGGTTTTATGCGAATCTGAGTGGGCGGAGTTGGATAGTTGGAAAGGCGAGAGAGGGGTGAATTATGAAATCGAAATAATCGAATTAAGGAAGTGGGATTTCGATGCTCGGTATTCACCTCGCCTGAATGCTCTTTGATCCTGACGATTCGCGATTGTCGTTCGCAAATCGACACGCCCGCAAAGCCATTGATTCGCAATTTTTTTATTCTTCCCCCGACGTGAACATTTCGCGCACTAATATCGTCGAGACAAATAATTAGAGTTTTGCTATTGACGCTTTCAATCGATGTAATGAATAATGTAACCCTTGGGTGAGTCGGATCGCACATGACATTTTTCTGTGGTTTTCACGATCTCACTATTTCACGCGATGCTTCTCTTCTATTCTTTATTGCCAGGTAGCGACTACTCTTTTGCGCGCAAAACTCGAAATATCCCCTCCCGGGCCTTTTTCACGAGGGCTTCCTACTCTTCCCTCATATTTTCGTTTTCGGCGGTTTTTCACGGGGAAGATGTCACTGTTTTGCCGACTACGCTGGCGGGTCATCTGAGCATTGCTGTGAGCGAGAAAATGTTTGTAACGCCTCGCAGTGGGGTGAGTTTTATGTGGTAATTGAGATTGCACTATTTCCCTGTTTATTTACCTCTTATCTTTTAATTTTGTCACGCAAAACTCGAAATATTCTCTCCCGAGCCTTTTTCACGAGGGCTTCCCTCTCTTCCATCAAGTTTTCCTTTTCGGCCGATTCTCCACGGGCAAGAGGTCACTGTTTCGCCGACTGCAATCATGACGCTGTCACCTGAGCATTGCGTCGAGCGAGGAAATATTGAACGCCTCGAAATTAGGTGAGATTTCTGTGTTTATTGAAATTATTCACGCGTTATACTTACACTCGTGCATATTTTTAAATCGAGGTTTTTCCCTACCGAGCCTTTTTCACGAGGGCTTCCTTCCCGTCCCTCAATTCCGCCGATTTCGCGGTCACGGCGTCATCCTTTTGCCGGGTGCCGGCGTGGGGTGGATGGCGGGTTACCTTAACGTTCCGTGAAGCGAAAAAATGTGGAACAAAGACATAAATTTTCGCTAAGGGATAATTTTTGCATCTTCCGTTTACGAGGTAAGCACTACGTCGGCAGAGCAAGAGCTTTTTTCGGGGGAGGGCGTTACCATTTTTCCGCTGACGGCCTAGCGTGTGTTAGGAAAAATCGCCTCCACGAGGGGTCTGGCTGTTTTTTTCTCACTTGCATCCCCTCTCGACACATCGGTATTTTTCCGATGAGATTTTTGACATCATCACAACTCGTAGTCTTCCGGTAATTTTTTGTGTGGGTGAAATTGATTCAATTATTTGCTGTTGTGGACCTTGTATTTCATCGTTTTCCCACGTGGGTTTTTTCGATGGTCAAAGTGGACTGAATACTACATCCGACTCGCTAGGCTTCGAACAATTGGAAATGGATGTTTTTAAGAACGACAAGGAGGACGTGGTTCTATATTTCCAGCTCCTTCAGAAGCGATAAATTAAGAGAGATGCGGATGGATATGCCAATTCCTTTTTCCACCGGACCATGAAGGACACTAATGAATGGCAGTCGTAATAATCTTTGGAGCATTTCCTTTTCCTAACACCCTCTGCCAAACGCCTTTTAGGCGGTGGTATGCAGATTGCCAAGGGAGGGGGAATTTTTCGAGAGTCTCTTTTCTACGAGAAACTGTCGTGTCTCGTTTTTTTCTGTGAGAAACAAGAGAATAAAATTGATTTCAGGTGATTTTATTGAGACGGCCACACAACAACATGGGATCACAACATGCGAAATGGAATAAATTAAACAAAAATCGTTGACATATCATGCGCTGGCGGTAGAGGATCTAGTAATGATGTCCTCCGTGGGTGAGGAAAAGGCCGTGTTGGTTGGCATGGGACGTGGCTCCTCCGAAGTATCCTGCGCCGTGACCTCCGTAGGGGAGAGGGGCGTGGCCGAGGGCGACGGCGTTTCCGTTGGCGTAGGAGGAGGCGAGGTGTCCGTGGGATGCGCCGGCGTGGTGAATGGCGGGTGCTGCGTAGTGGTGCGGGTGGTGGGCCTTGCCCTGCCTCTTGACGACGGCGTTGAATCCGTTGTGGTCGTCGGCGGTGTACTCGACCACCCTGACGGTTCCGTCGGCTTCGTGGAGGCTGTAGGCACCCTTGACCGAGTCACCGTCCCTCGTCTCCCACTGGCTCTTGAGGTCGCCGGTCTTTCCGTCGCTCACGCCGTAGTCGAAGTTGTACTTGGGGTGGGCCTGCGAATGGAAAAAGTAGAATTATCAGAGAGCGTCGCTTTTCGGCATTCCACGACGGCTGGAGCGTGAACGTTTGCGGGCCACTTTCGCGGAAACTCACGTAATAGTCGAGGTGACCGTGGTGTCCGGCGTGGATGCCATCAGGGGCGGCGAAGGTGATGGCTGCCAAGCCGGCGACGAGGAGAACCTGAGGAGGAGAGAAATATTGAGGCCCTTGCTCCCGTCACGGTGGTATTCGGAAGGATCGACTCGTGTGCTTCTTACCTGGGAGATCATGTTGCCTCTTGGAGTGGAGTGCTGCGTTTGGTGTGTGAGCTACTGGTGGTCGAGGTTTTATGCGAATCTGAGTGGGCGGAGTTGGATAGTTGGAAAGGCGAGAGAGGGGTGAATTATGAAATCGAAATAATCGAATTAAGGAAGTGGGATTTCGATGCTCGGTATTCACCTCGCCTGAATGCTCTTTGATCCTGACGATTCGCGATTGTCGTTCGCAAATCGACACGCCCGCAAAGCCATTGATTCGCAATTTTTTTATTCTTCCCCCGACGTGAACATTTCGCGCACTAATATCGTCGAGACAAATAATTAGAGTTTTGCTATTGACGCTTTCAATCGATGTAATGAATAATGTAACCCTTGGGTGAGTCGGATCGCACATGACATTTTTCTGTGGTTTTCACGATCTCACTATTTCACGCGATGCTTCTCTTCTATTCTTTATTGCCAGGTAGCGACTACTCTTTTGCGCGCAAAACTCGAAATATCCCCTCCCGGGCCTTTTTCACGAGGGCTTCCTACTCTTCCCTCATATTTTCGTTTTCGGCGGTTTTTCACGGGGAAGATGTCACTGTTTTGCCGACTACGCTGGCGGGTCATCTGAGCATTGCTGTGAGCGAGAAAATGTTTGTAACGCCTCGCAGTGGGGTGAGTTTTATGTGGTAATTGAGATTGCACTATTTCCCTGTTTATTTACCTCTTATCTTTTAATTTTGTCAAGCAAAACTCGAAATATTCTCTCCCGAGCCTTTTTCACGAGGGCTTCCCTCTCTTCCCTCAAGTTTTCCTTTTCGGCCGATTCTTCACGGGCAAGAGGTCACTGTTTCGCCGACTGCAATCATGACGCTGTCACCTGAGCATTGCGTCGAGCGAGGAAATATTGAACGCCTCGAAATTAGGTGAGATATCTGTGTTTATTGAAATTATTCACGCGTTATACTTACACTCGTGCATATTTTTAAATCGAGGTTTTTCCCTACCGAGCCTTTTTCACGAGGGCTTCCTTCCCGTCCCTCAATTCCGCCGATTTCGCGGTCACGGCGTCATCCTTTTGCCGGGTGCCGGCGTGGGGTGGATGGCGGGTTACCTTAACGTTCCGTGAAGCGAAAAAATGTGGAACAAAGACATAAATTTTCGCTAAGGGATAATTTTTGCATCTTCCGTTTACGAGGTAAGCACTACGTCGGCAGAGCAAGAGCTTTTTTCGGGGGAGGGCGTTACCATTTTTCCGCCGACGGCCTAGCGTGTGTTAGGAAAAATCGCCTCCACGAGGGGTCTGGCTGTTTTTTTCTCACTTGCATCCCCTCTCGACACATCGGTATTTTTCCGATGAGATTTTTGACATCATCACAACTCGTAGTCTTCCGGTAATTTTTTGTGTGGGTGAAATTGATTCAATTATTTGCTGTTGTGGACCTTGTATTTCATCGTTTTTCCACGTGGGTTTTTTCGATGGTCAAAGTGGACTGAATACTACATCCGACTCGCTAGGCTTCGAACAATCGGAAATGGATGTTTTTAAGAACGACAAGGAGGACGTGGTTCTATATTTCCAGCTCCTTCAGAAGCGATAAATTAAGAGAGATGCGGATGGATATGCCAATTCCTTTTTCCACCGGACCATGAAGGACACTAATGAATGGCAGTCGTAATAATCTTTGGAGCATTTCCTTTTCCTAACACCCTCTGCCAAACGCCTTTTAGGCGGTGGTATGCAGATTGCCAAGGGAGGGGGAATTTTTCGAGAGTCTCTTTTCTACGAGAAACTGTCGTGTCTCGTTTTTTTCTGTGAGAAACAAGAGAATAAAATTGATTTCAGGTGATTTTATTGAGACGGCCACACAACAACATGGGATCACAACATGCGAAATGGAATAAATGAAACAAAAATCGTTGACATATCATGCGCTGGCGGTAGAGGATCTAGTAATGATGTCCTCCGTGGGTGAGGAAAAGGCCGTGTTGGTTGGCATGGGACGTGGCTCCTCCGAAGTATCCTGCGCCGTGACCTCCGTAGGGGAGAGGGGCGTGGCCGAGGGCGACGGCGTTTCCGTTGGCGTAGGAGGAGGCGAGGTGTCCGTGGGATGCGCCGGCGTGGTGAATGGCGGGTGCTGCGTAGTGGTGCGGGTGGTGCGCCTTGCCCTGCCTCTTGACGACGGCGTTGAATCCGTTGTGGTCGTCGGCGGTGTACTCGACCACCCTGACGGTTCCGTCGGCTTCGTGGAGGCTGTAGGCACCCTTGACCGAGTCACCGTCCCTCGTCTCCCACTGGCTCTTGAGGTCGCCGGTCTTTCCGTCGCTCACGCCGTAGTCGAAGTTGTACTTGGGGTGGGCCTGCGAATGGAAAGAGTAGAATTATCAGAGAGCGTCGCTTTTCGGCATTCCACGACGGCTGGAGCGTGAACGTTTGCGGGCCACTTTCGCGGAAACTCACGTAATAGTCGAGGTGACCGTGGTGTCCGGCGTGGATGCCATCAGGGGCGGCGAAGGTGATGGCTGCCAAGCCGGCGACGAGGAGAACCTGAGGAGGAGAGAAATATTGAGGCCCTTGCTCCCGTCACGGTGGTATTCGGAAGGATCGACTCGTGTGCTTCTTACCTGGGAGATCATGTTGCCTCTTGGAGTGGAGTGCTGCGTTTGGTGTGTGAGCTACTGGTGGTCGAGGTTTTATGCGAATCTGAGTGGGCGGAGTTGGATAGTTGGAAAGGCGAGAGAGGGGTGAATTATGAAATCGAAATAATCGAATTAAGGAAGTGGGATTTCGATGCTCGGTATTCACCTCGCCTGAATGCTCTTTGATCCTGACGATTCGCGATTGTCGTTCGCAAATCGACACGCCCGCAAAGCCATTGATTCGCAATTTTTTTATTCTTCCCCCGACGTGAACATTTCGCGCACTAATATCGTCGAGACAAATAATAAGAGTTTTGCTATTGACGCTTTCAATCGATGTAATGAATAATGTAACCCTTGGGTGAGTCGGATCGCACATGACATTTTTCTGTGGTTTTCACCACCGCACTATTTCACGCGATGCTTCTCTTCTATTCTTTATTGCCAGGTAGCGACTACTCTTTTGCGGGCAAAACTCGAAATATCCCCTCCCGGGCCTTTTTCACGAGGGCTTCCTACTCTTCCCTCATATTTTCGTTTTCGGCGGTTTTTCACGGGGAAGATGTCACTGTTTTGCCGACTACGCTGGCGGGTCATCTGAGCATTGCTGTGAGCGAGAAAATGTTTGTAACGCCTCGCAGTGGGGTGAGTTTTATGTGGTAATTGAGATTGCACTATTTCCCTGTTTATTTACCTCTTATCTTTTAATTTTGTCAAGCAAAACTCGAAATATTCTCTCCCGAGCCTTTTTCACGAGGGCTTCCCTCTCTTCCATCAAGTTTTCCTTTTCGGCCGATTCTCCACGGGCAAGAGGTCACTGTTTCGCCGACTGCAATCATGACGCTGTCACCTGAGCATTGCGTCGAGCGAGGAAATATTGAACGCCTCGAAATTAGGTGAGATTTCTGTGTTTATTGAAATTATTCACGCGTTATATTTACACTCGTGCATATTTTTAAATCGAGGTTTTTCCCTACCGAGCCTTTTTCACGAGGGCTTCCTTCCCTTCCCTCAATTCCGCCGATTTCGCGGTCACGGCGTCATCCTTTTGCCGTGTGCCGGCGTGGGGTGGATGGCGGGTTACCTTAACGTTCCGTGAAGCGAAAAAATGTGGAACAAAGACATAAATTTTCGCTAAGGGATAATTTTTGCATCTTCCGTTTACGAGGTAAGCACTACGTCGGCAGAGCAAGAGCTTTTTTCGGGGGAGGGCGTTACCATTTTTCCGCTGACGGCCTAGCGTGTGTTAGGAAAAATCGCCTCCACGAGGGGTCTGGCTGTTTTTTTTTCTCACTTGCATCCCCTCTCGACATATCGGTATTTTTCCGATGAGATTTTTGACATCATCACTACTCGTAGTCTTCCAGTAATTTTTTGTGTGGGTGAAATTGATTCAATTATTTGCTGTTGTGGACCTTGTATTTCATCGTTTTTCCACGTGGGTTTTTTCGATGGTCAAAGTGGACTGAATACTACATCCGACTCGCTAGGCTTCGAACAATCGGAAATGGATGTTTTTAAGAACGACAAGGAGGACGTGGTTCTATATTTCCAGGTCCTTCAGAAGCGATAAATTAAGAGAGATGCGGATGGATATGCCAATTCCTTTTTCCACCGGACCATGAAGGACACTAATGAATGGCAGTCGTAATAATCTTTGGAGCATTTCCTTTTCCTAACACCCTCTGCCAAACGCCTTTTAGGCGGTGGTATGCAGATTGCCAAGGGAGGGGGAATTTTTCGAGAGTCTCTTTTCTACGAGAAACTGTCGTGTCTCGTTTTTTTCTGTGAGAAACAAGAGAATAAAATTGATTTCAGGTGATTTTATTGAGACGGCCACACAACAACATGGGATCACAACATGCGAAATGGAATAAATGAAACAAAAATCGTTGACATATCATGCGCTGGCGGTAGAGGATCTAGTAATGATGTCCTCCGTGGGTGAGGAAAAGGCCGTGTTGGTTGGCATGGGACGTGGCTCCTCCGAAGTATCCTGCGCCGTGACCTCCGTAGGGGAGAGGGGCGTGGCCGAGGGCGACGGCGTTTCCGTTGGCGTAGGAGGAGGCGAGGTGTCCGTGGGATGCGCCGGCGTGGTGAATGTCGGGTGCTGCGTAGTGGTGCGGGTGGTGCGCCTTGCCCTGCCTCTTGACGACGGCGTTGAATCCGTTGTGGTCGTCGGCGGTGTACTCGACCACCCTGACGGTTCCGTCGGCTTCGTGGAGGCTGTAGGCACCCTTGACCGAGTCACCGTCCCTCGTCTCCCACTGGCTCTTGAGGTCGCCGGTCTTTCCGTCGCTCACGCCGTAGTCGAAGTTGTACTTGGGGTGGGCCTGCGAATGGAAAGAGTAGAATTATCAGAGAGCGTCGCTTTTCGGCATTCCACGACGGCTGGAGCGTGAACGTTTGCGGGCCACTTTCGCGGAAACTCACGTAATAGTCGAGGTGACCGTGGTGTCCGGCGTGGATGCCATCAGGGGCGGCGAAGGTGATGGCTGCCAAGCCGGCGACGAGGAGAACCTGAGGAGGAGAGAAATATTGAGGCCCTTGCTCCCGTCACGGTGGTATTCGGAAGGATCGACTCGTGTGCTTCTTACCTGGGAGATCATGTTGCCTCTTGGAGTGGAGTGCTGCGTTTGGTGTGTGAGCTACTGGTGGTCGAGGTTTTATGCGAATCTGAGTGGGCGGAGTTGGATAGTTGGAAAGGCGAGAGAGGGGTGAATTATGAAATCGAAATAATCGAATTAAGGAAGTGGGATTTCGATGCTCGGTATTCACCTCGCCTGAATGCTCTTTGATCCTGACGATTCGCGATTGTCGTTCGCAAATCGACACGCCCGCAAAGCCATTGATTCGCAATTTTTTTATTCTTCCCCCGACGTGAACATTTCGCGCACTAATATCGTCGAGACAAATAATTAGAGTTTTGCTATTGACGCTTTCAATCGATGTAATGAATAATGTAACCCTTGGGTGAGTCGGATCGCACATGACATTTTTCTGTGGTTTTCACGATCTCACTATTTCACGCGATGCTTCTCTTCTATTCTTTATTGCCAGGTAGCGACTACTCTTTTGCGCGCAAAACTCTAAATATCCCCTCCCGGGCCTTTTTCACGAGGGCTTCCTACTCTTCCCTCATATTTTCGTTTTCGGCGGTTTTTCACGGGGAAGATGTCACTGTTTTGCCGACTACGCTGGCGGGTCATCTGAGCATTGCTGTGAGCGAGAAAATGTTTGTAACGCCTCGCAGTGGGGTGAGTTTTATGTGGTAATTGAGATTGCACTATTTCCCTGTTTATTTACCTCTTATCTTTTAATTTTGTCAAGCAAAACTCGAAATATTCTCTCCCGAGCCTTTTTCACGAGGGCTTCCCTCTCTTCCCTCAAGTTTTCCTTTTCGGCCGATTCTTCACGGGCAAGAGGTCACTGTTTCGCCGACTGCAATCATGACGCTGTCACCTGAGCATTGCGTCGAGCGAGGAAATATTGAACGCCTCGAAATTAGGTGAGATATCTGTGTTTATTGAAATTATTCACGCGTTATACTTACACTCGTGCATATTTTTAAATCGAGGTTTTTCCCTACCGAGCCTTTTTCACGAGGGCTTCCTTCCCTTCCCTCAATTCCGCCGATTTCGTGGTCACGGCGTCATCCTTTTGCCGTGTGCCGGCGTGGGGTGGATGGCGGGTTACCTTAACGTTCCGTGAAGCGAAAAAATGTGGAACAAAGACATAAATTTTCGCTAAGGGATAATTTTTGCATCTTCCGTTTACGAGGTAAGCACTACGTCGGCAGAGCAAGAGCTTTTTTCGGGGGAGGGCGTTACCATTTTTCCGCCGACGGCCTAGCGTGTGTTAGGAAAAATCGCCTCCACGAGGGGTCTGGCTGTTTTTTTCTCACTTGCATCCCCTCTCGACATATCGGTATTTTTCCGATGAGATTTTTGACATCATCACAACTCGTAGTCTTCCGGTAATTTTTTGTGTGGGTGAAATTGATTCAATTATTTGCTGTTGTGGACCTTGTATTTCATCGTTTTCCCACGTGGGTTTTTTCGATGGTCAAAGTGGACTGAATACTACATCCGACTCGCTAGGCTTCGAACAATTGGAAATGGATGTTTTTAAGAACGACAAGGAGGACGTGGTTCTATATTTCCAGCTCCTTCAGAAGCGATAAATTAAGAGAGATGCGGATGGATATGCCAATTCCTTTTTCCACCGGACCATGAAGGACACTAATGAATGGCAGTCGTAATAATCTTTGGAGCATTTCCTTTTCCTAACACCCTCTGCCAAACGCCTTTTAGGCGGTGGAATGCAGATTGCCAAGGGAGGGGGAATTTTTCGAGAGTCTCTTTTCTACGAGAAACTGTCGTGTCTCGTTTTTTTCTGTGAGAAACAAGAGAATAAAATTGATTTCAGGTGATTTTATTGAGACGGCCACACAACAACATGGGATCACAACATGCGAAATGGAATAAATGAAACAAAAATCGTTGACATATCATGCGCTGGCGGTAGAGGATCTAGTAATGATGTCCTCCGTGGGTGAGGAAAAGGCCGTGTTGGTTGGCATGGGATCCTCCGAAGTATCCTGCGCCGTGACCTCCGTAGGGGAGAGGGGCGTGGCCGAGGGCGACGGCGTTTCCGTTGGCGTAGGAGGAGGCGAGGTGTCCGTGGGATGCGCCGGCGTGGTGAATGTCGGGTGCTGCGTAGTGGTGCGGGTGGTGCGCCTTGCCCTGCCTCTTGACGACGGCGTTGAATCCGTTGTGGTCGTCGGCGGTGTACTCGACCACCCTGACGGTTCCGTCGGCTTCGTGGAGGCTGTAGGCACCCTTGACCGAGTCACCGTCCCTCGTCTCCCACTGGCTCTTGAGGTCGCCGGTCTTTCCGTCGCTCACGCCGTAGTCGAAGTTGTACTTGGGGTGGGCCTGCGAATGGAAAGAGTAGAATTATCAGAGAGCGTCGCTTTTCGGCATTCCACGACGGCTGGAGCGTGAACGTTTGCGGGCCACTTTCGCGGAAACTCACGTAATAGTCGAGGTGACCGTGGTGTCCGGCGTGGATGCCATCAGGGGCGGCGAAGGTGATGGCTGCCAAGCCGGCGACGAGGAGAACCTGAGGAGGAGAGAAATATTGAGGCCCTTGCTCCCGTCACGGTGGTATTCGGAAGGATCGACTCGTGTGCTTCTTACCTGGGAGATCATGTTGCCTCTTGGAGTGGAGTGCTGCGTTTGGTGTGTGAGCTACTGGTGGTCGAGGTTTTATGCGAATCTGAGTGGGCGGAGTTGGATAGTTGGAAAGGCGAGAGAGGGGTGAATTATGAAATCGAAATAATCGAATTAAGGAAGTGGGATTTCGATGCTCGGTATTCACCTCGCCTGAATGCTCTTTGATCCTGACGATTCGCGATTGTCGTTCGCAAATCGACACGCCCGCAAAGCCATTGATTCGCAATTTTTTTATTCTTCCCCCGACGTGAACATTTCGCGCACTAATATCGTCGGGACAAATAATTAGAGTTTTGCTATTGACGCTTTCAATCGATGTAATGAATAATGTAACCCTTGGGTGAGTCGGATCGCACATGACATTTTTCTGTGGTTTTCACCACCGCACTATTTCACGCGATGCTTCTCTTCTATTCTTTATTGCCAGGTAGCGACTACTCTTTTGCGGGCAAAACTCGAAATATCCCCTCCCGGGCCTTTTTCACGAGGGCTTCCTACTCTTCCCTCATATTTTCGTTTTCGGCGGTTTTTCACGGGGAAGATGTCACTGTTTTGCCGACTACGCTGGCGGGTCATCTGAGCATTGCTGTGAGCGAGAAAATGTTTGTAACGCCTCGCAGTGGGGTGAGTTTTATGTGGTAATTGAGATTGCACTATTTCCCTGTTTATTTACCTCTTATCTTTTAATTTTGTCAAGCAAAACTCGAAATATTCTCTCCCGAGCCTTTTTCACGAGGGCTTCCCTCTCTTCCCTCAAGTTTTCCTTTTCGGCCGATTCTTCACGGGCAAGAGGTCACTGTTTCGCCGACTGCAATCATGACGCTGTCACCTGAGCATTGCGTCGAGCGAGGAAATATTGAACGCCTCGAAATTAGGTGAGATTTCTGTGTTTATTGAAATTATTCACGCGTTATATTTACACTCGTGCGTATTTTTAAATCGAGGTTTTTCCCTACCGAGCCTTTTTCACGAGGGCTTCCTTCCCTTCCCTCAATTCCGCCGATTTCGCGGTCACGGCGTCATCCTTTTGCCGTGTGCCGGCGTGGGGTGGATGGCGGGTTACCTTAACGTTCCGTGAAGCGAAAAAATGTGGAACAAAGACATAAATTTTCGCTAAGGGATAATTTTTGCATCTTCCGTTTACGAGGTAAGCACTACGTCGGCAGAGCAAGAGCTTTTTTCGGGGGAGGGCGTTACCATTTTTCCGCCGACGGCCTAGCGTGTGTTAGGAAAAATCGCCTCCACGAGGGGTCTGGCTGTTTTTTTCTCACTTGCATCCCCTCTCGACACATCGGTATTTTTCCGATGAGATTTTTGACATCATCACAACTCGTAGTCTTCCGGTAATTTTTTGTGTGGGTGAAATTGATTCAATTATTTGCTGTTGTGGACCTTGTATTTCATCGTTTTTCCACGTGGGTTTTTTCGATGGTCAAAGTGGACTGAATACTACATCCGACTCGCTAGGCTTCGAACAATCGGAAATGGATGTTTTTAAGAACGACAAGGAGGACGTGGTTCTATATTTCCAGGTCCTTCAGAAGCGATAAATTAAGAGAGATGCGGATGGATATGCCAATTCCTTTTTCCACCGGACCATGAAGGACACTAATGAATGGCAGTCGTAATAATCTTTGGAGCATTTCCTTTTCCTAGCACCCTCTGCCAAACGCCTTTTAGGCGGTGGTATGCAGATTGCCAAGGGAGGGGGAATTTTTCGAGAGTCTCTTTTCTACGAGAAACTGTCGTGTCTCGTTTTTTTCTGTGAGAAACAAGAGAATAAAATTGATTTCAGGTGATTTTATTGAGACGGCCACACAACAACATGGGATCACAACATGCGAAATGGAATAAATGAAACAAAAATCGTTGACATATCATGCGCTGGCGGTAGAGGATCTAGTAATGATGTCCTCCGTGGGTGAGGAAAAGGCCGTGTTGGTTGGCATGGGACGTGGCTCCTCCGAAGTATCCTGCGCCGTGACCTCCGTAGGGGAGAGGGGCGTGGCCGAGGGCGACGGCGTTTCCGTTGGCGTAGGAGGAGGCGAGGTGTCCGTGGGATGCGCCGGCGTGGTGAATGGCGGGTGCTGCGTAGTGGTGCGGGTGGTGCGCCTTGCCCTGCCTCTTGACGACGGCGTTGAATCCGTTGTGGTCGTCGGCGGTGTACTCGACCACCCTGACGGTTCCGTCGGCTTCGTGGAGGCTGTAGGCACCCTTGACCGAGTCACCGTCCCTCGTCTCCCACTGGCTCTTGAGGTCGCCGGTCTTTCCGTCGCTCACGCCGTAGTCGAAGTTGTACTTGGGGTGGGCCTGCGAATGGAAAGAGTAGAATTATCAGAGAGCGTCGCTTTTCGGCATTCCACGACGGCTGGAGCGTGAACGTTTGCGGGCCACTTTCGCGGAAACTCACGTAATAGTCGAGGTGACCGTGGTGTCCGGCGTGGATGCCATCAGGGGCGGCGAAGGTGATGGCTGCCAAGCCGGCGACGAGGAGAACCTGAGGAGGAGAGAAATATTGAGGCCCTTGCTCCCGTCACGGTGGTATTCGGAAGGATCGACTCGTGTGCTTCTTACCTGGGAGATCATGTTGCCTCTTGGAGTGGAGTGCTGCGTTTGGTGTGTGAGCTACTGGTGGTCGAGGTTTTATGCGAATCTGAGTGGGCGGAGTTGGATAGTTGGAAAGGCGAGAGAGGGGTGAATTATGAAATCGAAATAATCGAATTAAGGAAGTGGGATTTCGATGCTCGGTATTCACCTCGCCTGAATGCTCTTTGATCCTGACGATTCGCGATTGTCGTTCGCAAATCGACACGCCCGCAAAGCCATTGATTCGCAATTTTTTTATTCTTCCCCCGACGTGAACATTTCGCGCACTAATATCGTCGAGACAAATAATTAGAGTTTTGCTATTGACGCTTTCAATCGATGTAATGAATAATGTAACCCTTGGGTGAGTCGGATCGCACATGACATTTTTCTGTGGTTTTCACCACCGCACTATTTCACGCGATGCTTCTCTTCTATTCTTTATTGCCAGGTAGCGACTACTCTTTTGCGGGCAAAACTCGAAATATCCCCTCCCGGGCCTTTTTCACGAGGGCTTCCTACTCTTCCCTCATATTTTCGTTTTCGGCGGTTTTTCACGGGGAAGATGTCACTGTTTTGCCGACTACGCTGGCGGGTCATCTGAGCATTGCTGTGAGCGAGAAAATGTTTGTAATGCCTCGCAGTCAGGTGATTTTTATGTGGTTATTGAGATTGCACTATTTCCCTGTTTATTTACCTCTTATCTTTTAATTTTGTCACGCAAAACTCGAAATATTCTCTCCCGAGCCTTTTTCACGAGGGCTTCCCTCTCTTCCCTCAAGTTTTCCTTTTCGGCCGATTCTTCACGGGCAAGAGGTCACTGTTTCGCCGACTGCAATCATGACGCTGTCACCTGAGCATTGCGTCGAGCGAGGAAATATTGAACGCCTCGAAATTAGGTGAGATATCTGTGTTTATTGAAATTATTCACGCGTTATACTTACACTCGTGCATATTTTTAAATCGAGGTTTTTCCCTACCGAGCCTTTTTCACGAGGGCTTCCTTCCCTTCCCTCAATTCCGCCGATTTCGCGGTCACGGCGTCATCCTTTTTTCCGTGTGCCGGCGTGGGGTGGATGGCAGGTTACCTTAACGTTCCGTGAAGCGAAAAAATGTGGAACAAAGACATAAATTTTCGCTAAGGGATAATTTTTGCATCTTCCGTTTACGAGGTAAGCACTACGTCGGCAGAGCAAGAGCTTTTTTCGGGGGAGGGCGTTACCATTTTTCCGCCGACGGCCTAGCGTGTGTTAGGAAAAATCGCCTCCACGAGGGGTCTGGCTGTTTTTTTCTCACTTGCATCCCCTCTCGACACATCGGTATTTTTCCGATGAGATTTTTGACATCATCACAACTCGTAGTCTTCCGGTAATTTTTTGTGTGGGTGAAATTGATTCAATTATTTGCTGTTGTGGACCTTGTATTTCATCGTTTTTCCACGTGGGTTTTTTCGATGGTCAAAGTGGACTGAATACTACATCCGACTCGCTAGGCTTCGAACAATCGGAAATGGATGTTTTTAAGAACGACAAGGAGGACGTGGTTCTATATTTCCAGCTCCTTCAGAAGCGATAAATTAAGAGAGATGCGGATGGATATGCCAATTCCTTTTTCCACCGGACCATGAAGGACACTAATGAATGGCAGTCGTAATAATCTTTGGAGCATTTCCTTTTCCTAACACCCTCTGCCAAACGCCTTTTAGGCGGTGGTATGCAGATTGCCAAGGGAGGGGGAATTTTTCGAGAGTCTCTTTTCTACGAGAAACTGTCGTGTCTCGTTTTTTTCTGTGAGAAACAAGAGAATAAAATTGATTTCAGGTGATTTTATTGAGACGGCCACACAACAACATGGGATCACAACATGCGAAATGGAATAAATGAAACAAAAATCGTTGACATATCATGCGCTGGCGGTAGAGGATCTAGTAATGATGTCCTCCGTGGGTGAGGAAAAGGCCGTGTTGGTTGGCATGGGACGTGGCTCCTCCGAAGTATCCTGCGCCGTGACCTCCGTAGGGGAGAGGGGCGTGGCCGAGGGCGACGGCGTTTCCGTTGGCGTAGGAGGAGGCGAGGTGTCCGTGGGATGCGCCGGCGTGGTGAATGTCGGGTGCTGCGTAGTGGTGCGGGTGGTGCGCCTTGCCCTGCCTCTTGACGACGGCGTTGAATCCGTTGTGGTCGTCGGCGGTGTACTCGACCACCCTGACGGTTCCGTCGGCTTCGTGGAGGCTGTAGGCACCCTTGACCGAGTCACCGTCCCTCGTCTCCCACTGGCTCTTGAGGTCGCCGGTCTTTCCGTCGCTCACGCCGTAGTCGAAGTTGTACTTGGGGTGGGCCTGCGAATGGAAAGAGTAGAATTATCAGAGAGCGTCGCTTTTCGGCATTCCACGACGGCTGGAGCGTGAACGTTTGCGGGCCACTTTCGCGGAAACTCACGTAATAGTCGAGGTGACCGTGGTGTCCGGCGTGGATGCCATCAGGGGCGGCGAAGGTGATGGCTGCCAAGCCGGCGACGAGGAGAACCTGAGGAGGAGAGAAATATTGAGGCCCTTGCTCCCGTCACGGTGGTATTCGGAAGGATCGACTCGTGTGCTTCTTACCTGGGAGATCATGTTGCCTCTTGGAGTGGAGTGCTGCGTTTGGTGTGTGAGCTACTGGTGGTCGAGGTTTTATGCGAATCTGAGTGGGCGGAGTTGGATAGTTGGAAAGGCGAGAGAGGGGTGAATTATGAAATCGAAATAATCGAATTAAGGAAGTGGGATTTCGATGCTCGGTATTCACCTCGCCTGAATGCTCTTTGATCCTGACGATTCGCGATTGTCGTTCGCAAATCGACACGCCCGCAAAGCCATTGATTCGCAATTTTTTTATTCTTCCCCCGACGTGAACATTTCGCGCACTAATATCGTCGAGACAAATAATTAGAGTTTTGCTATTGACGCTTTCAATCGATGTAATGAATAATGTAACCCTTGGGTGAGTCGGATCGCACATGACATTTTTCTGTGGTTTTCACGATCTCACTATTTCACGCGATGCTTCTCTTCTATTCTTTATTGCCAGGTAGCGACTACTCTTTTGCGCGCAAAACTCTAAATATCCCCTCCCGGGCCTTTTTCACGAGGGCTTCCTACTCTTCCCTCATATTTTCGTTTTCGGCGGTTTTTCACGGGGAAGATGTCACTGTTTTGCCGACTACGCTGGCGGGTCATCTGAGCATTGCTGTGAGCGAGAAAATGTTTGTAACGCCTCGCAGTGGGGTGAGTTTTATGTGGTAATTGAGATTGCACTATTTCCCTGTTTATTTACCTCTTATCTTTTAATTTTGTCAAGCAAAACTCGAAATATTCTCTCCCGAGCCTTTTTCACGAGGGCTTCCCTCTCTTCCCTCAAGTTTTCCTTTTCGGCCGATTCTTCACGGGCAAGAGGTCACTGTTTCGCCGACTGCAATCATGACGCTGTCACCTGAGCATTGCGTCGAGCGAGGAAATATTGAACGCCTCGAAATTAGGTGAGATATCTGTGTTTATTGAAATTATTCACGCGTTATACTTACACTCGTGCATATTTTTAAATCGAGGTTTTTCCCTACCGAGCCTTTTTCACGAGGGCTTCCTTCCCTTCCCTCAATTCCGCCGATTTCGCGGTCACGGCGTCATCCTTTTTTCCGTGTGCCGGCGTGGGGTGGATGGCAGGTTACCTTAACGTTCCGTGAAGCGAAAAAATGTGGAACAAAGACATAAATTTTCGCTAAGGGATAATTTTTGCATCTTCCGTTTACGAGGTAAGCACTACGTCGGCAGAGCAAGAGCTTTTTTCGGGGGAGGGCGTTACCATTTTTCCGCCGACGGCCTAGCGTGTGTTAGGAAAAATCGCCTCCACGAGGGGTCTGGCTGTTTTTTTCTCACTTGCATCCCCTCTCGACACATCGGTATTTTTCCGATGAGATTTTTGACATCATCACAACTCGTAGTCTTCCGGTAATTTTTTGTGTGGGTGAAATTGATTCAATTATTTGCTGTTGTGGACCTTGTATTTCATCGTTTTCCCACGTGGGTTTTTTCGATGGTCAAAGTGGACTGAATACTACATCCGACTCGCTAGGCTTCGAACAATTGGAAATGGATGTTTTTAAGAACGACAAGGAGGACGTGGTTCTATATTTCCAGCTCCTTCAGAAGCGATAAATTAAGAGAGATGCGGATGGATATGCCAATTCCTTTTTCCACCGGACCATGAAGGACTCTAATGAATGGCAGTCGTAATAATCTTTGGAGCATTTCCTTTTCCTAACACCCTCTGCCAAACGCCTTTTAGGCGGTGGAATGCAGATTGCCAAGGGAGGGGGAATTTTTCGAGAGTCTCTTTTCTACGAGAAACTGTCGTGTCTCGTTTTTTTCTGTGAGAAACAAGAGAATAAAATTGATTTCAGGTGATTTTATTGAGACGGCCACACAACAACATGGGATCACAACATGCGAAATGGAATAAATGAAACAAAAATCGTTGACATATCATGCGCTGGCGGTAGAGGATCTAGTAATGATGTCCTCCGTGGGTGAGGAAAAGGCCGTGTTGGTTGGCATGGGACGTGGCTCCTCCGAAGTATCCTGCGCCGTGACCTCCGTAGGGGAGAGGGGCGTGGCCGAGGGCGACGGCGTTTCCGTTGGCGTAGGAGGAGGCGAGGTGTCCGTGGGATGCGCCGGCGTGGTGAATGGCGGGTGCTGCGTAGTGGTGCGGGTGGTGCGCCTTGCCCTGCCTCTTGACGACGGCGTTGAATCCGTTGTGGTCGTCGGCGGTGTACTCGACCACCCTGACGGTTCCGTCGGCTTCGTGGAGGCTGTAGGCACCCTTGACCGAGTCACCGTCCCTCGTCTCCCACTGGCTCTTGAGGTCGCCGGTCATTCCGTCGCTCACGCCGTAGTCGAAGTTGTACTTGGGGTGGGCCTGCGAATGGAAAGAGTAGAATTATCAGAGAGCGTCGCTTTTCGGCATTCCACGACGGCTGGAGCGTGAACGTTTGCGGGCCACTTTCGCGGAAACTCACGTAATAGTCGAGGTGACCGTGGTGTCCGGCGTGGATGCCATCAGGGGCGGCGAAGGTGATGGCTGCCAAGCCGGCGACGAGGAGAACCTGAGGAGGAGAGAAATATTGAGGCCCTTGCTCCCGTCACGGTGGTATTCGGAAGGATCGACTCGTGTGCTTCTTACCTGGGAGATCATGTTGCCTCTTGGAGTGGAGTGCTGCGTTTGGTGTGTGAGCTACTGGTGGTCGAGGTTTTATGCGAATCTGAGTGGGCGGAGTTGGATAGTTGGAAAGGCGAGAGAGGGGTGAATTATGAAATCGAAATAATCGAATTAAGGAAGTGGGATTTCGATGCTCGGTATTCACCTCGCCTGAATGCTCTTTGATCCTGACGATTCGCGATTGTCGTTCGCAAATCGACACGCCCGCAAAGCCATTGATTCGCAATTTTTTTATTCTTCCCCCGACGTGAACATTTCGCGCACTAATATCGTCGAGACAAATAATTAGAGTTTTGCTATTGACGCTTTCAATCGATGTAATGAATAATGTAACCCTTGGGTGAGTCGGATCGCACATGACATTTTTCTGTGGTTTTCACGATCTCACTATTTCACGCGATGCTTCTCTTCTATTCTTTATTGCCAGGTAGCGACTACTCTTTTGCGGGCAAAACTCGAAATATCCCCTCCCGGGCCTTTTTCACGAGGGCTTCCTACTCTTCCCTCATATTTTCGTTTTCGGCGGTTTTTCACGGGGAAGATGTCACTGTTTTGCCGACTACGCTGGCGGGTCATCTGAGCATTGCTGTGAGCGAGAAAATGTTTGTAATGCCTCGCAGTTAGGTGAGTTTTATGTGGTAATTGAGATTGCACTATTTCCCTCTTTATTTACCTCTTATCTTTTAATTTTGTCAAGCAACTCTCGAAATATTCTCTCCCGAGCCTTTTTCACGAGGGCTTCCCTCTCTTCCATCAAGTTTTCCTTTTCGGCCGATTCTCCACGGGCAAGAGGTCACTGTTTCGCCGACTGCAATCATGACGCTGTCACCTGAGCATTGCGTCGAGCGAGGAAATATTGAACGCCTCGAAATTAGGTGAGATTTCTGTGTTTATTGAAATTATTCACGCGTTATATTTACACTCGTGCATATTTTTAAATCGAGGTTTTTCCCTACCGAGCCTTTTTCACGAGGGCTTCCTTCCCTTCCCTCAATTCCGCCGATTTCGCGGTCACGGCGTCATCCTTTTGCCGTGTGCCGGCGTGGGGTGGATGGCGGGTTACCTTAACGTTCCGTGAAGCGAAAAAATGTGGAACAAAGACATAAATTTTCGCTAAGGGATAATTTTTGCATCTTCCGTTTACGAGGTAAGCACTACGTCGGCAGAGCAAGAGCTTTTTTCGGGGGAGGGCGTTACCATTTTTCCGCTGACGGCCTAGCGTGTGTTAGGAAAAATCGCCTCCACGAGGGGTCTGGCTTTTTTTTTTCTCACTTGCATCCCCTCTCGACATATCGGTATTTTTCCGATGAGATTTTTGACATCATCACTACTCGTAGTCTTCCAGTAATTTTTTGTGTGGGTGAAATTGATTCAATTATTTGCTGTTGTGGACCTTGTATTTCATCGTTTTTCCACGTGGGTTTTTTCGATGGTCAAAGTGGACTGAATACTACATCCGACTCGCTAGGCTTTGATCGCTCGAACAATTGGAAATGGATGTTTTTAAGAACGACAAGGAGGACGTGGTTCTATATTTCCAGGTCCTTCAGAAGCGATAAATTAAGAGAGATGCGGATGGATATGCCAATTCCTTTTTCCACCGGACCATGAAGGACACTAATGAATGCCAGTCGTAATAATCTTTGGAGCATTTCCTTTTCCTAACACCCTCTGCCAAACGCCTTTTAGGCGGTGGTATGCAGGTTGCCAAGGGAGGGGGAATTTTTCGAGAGTCTCTTTTCTACGAGAAACTGTCGTGTCTCGTTTTTTTCTGTGAGAAACAAGAGAATAAAATTGATTTCAGGTGATTTTATTGAGACGGCCACACAACAACATGGGATCACAACATGCGAAATGGAATAAATTAAACAAAAATCGTTGACATATCATGCGCTGGCGGTAGAGGATCTAGTAATGATGTCCTCCGTGGGTGAGGAAAAGGCCGTGTTGGTTGGCATGGGATCCTCCGAAGTATCCTGCGCCGTCACCTCCGTAGGGGAGAGGGGCGTGGCCGAGGGCGACGGCGTTTCCGTTGGCGTAGGAGGAGGCGAGGTGTCCGTGGGATGCGCCGGCGTGGTGAATGGCGGGTGCTGCGTAGTGGTGCGGGTGGTGGGCCTTGCCCTGCCTCTTGACGACGGCGTTGAATCCGTTGTGGTCGTCGGCGGTGTACTCGACCACCCTGACGGTTCCGTCGGCTTCGTGGAGGCTGTAGGCACCCTTGACCGAGTCACCGTCCCTCGTCTCCCACTGGCTCTTGAGGTCGCCGGTCTTTCCGTCGCTCACGCCGTAGTCGAAGTTGTACTTGGGGTGGGCCTGCGAATGGAAAAAGTAGAATTATCAGAGAGCGTCGCTTTTCGGCATTCCACGACGGCTGGAGCGTGAACGTTTGCGGGCCACTTTCGCGGAAACTCACGTAATAGTCGAGGTGACCGTGGTGTCCGGCGTGGATGCCATCAGGGGCGGCAAAGGTGATGGCTGCCAAGCCGGCGACGAGGAGAACCTGGGGAGGAGAGAAATATTGAGGCCCTTGCTCCCGTCACGGTGGTATTCGGAAGGATCGACTCGTGTGCTTCTTACCTGGGAGATCATGTTGCCTCTTGGAGTGGAGTGCTGCGTTTGGTGTGTGAGCTACTGGTGGTCGAGGTTTTATGCGAATCTGAGTGGGCGGAGTTGGATAGTTGGAAAGGCGAGAGAGGGGTGAATTATGAAATCGAAATAATCGAATTAAGGAAGTGGGATTTCGATGCTCGGTATTCACCTCGCCTGAATGCTCTTTGATCCTGACGATTCGCGATTGTCGTTCGCAAATCGACACGCCCGCAAAGCCATTGATTCGCAATTTTTTTATTCTTCCCCCGACGTGAACATTTCGCGCACTAATATCGTCGAGACAAATAATTAGAGTTTTGCTATTGACGCTTTCAATCGATGTAATGAATAATGTAACCCTTGGGTGAGTCGGATCGCACATGACATTTTTCTGTGGTTTTCACGATCTCACTATTTCACGCGATGCTTCTCTTCTATTCTTCATTGCCAGGTAGCGACTACTCTTTTGCGCGCAAAACTCGAAATACCTATCCCCTCCCGGGCCTTTTTCACGAGGGCTTCCTACTCTTCCCTCATATTTTCGTTTTCGGCGGTTTTTCACGGGGAAGATGTCACTGTTTTGCCGACTACGCTGGCGGGTCATCTGAGCATTGCTGTGAGCGAGAAAATGTTTGTAATGCCTCGCAGTTAGGTGAGTTTTATGTGGTAATTGAGATTGCACTATTTCCCTGTTTATTTACCTCTTATCTTTTAATTTTGTCACGCAAAACTCGAAATATTCTCTCCCGAGCCTTTTTCACGAGGGCTTCCCTCTCTTCCATCAAGTTTTCCTTTTCGGCCGATTCTCCACGGGCAAGAGGTCACTGTTTCGCCGACTGCAATCATGACGCTGTCACCTGAGCATTGCGTCGAGCGAGGAAATATTGAACGCCTCGAAATTAGGTGAGATTTCTGTGTTTATTGAAATTATTCACGCGTTATATTTACAATCGTGCATATTTTTAAATCGAGGTTTTTCCCTACCGAGCCTTTTTCACGAGGGCTTCCTTCCCTTCCCTCAATTCCGCCGATTTCGCGGTCACGGCGTCATCCTTTTGCCGTGTGCCGGCGTGGGGTGGATGGCGGGTTACCTTAACGTTCCGTGAAGCGAAAAAAAGTGGAACAAAGACATAAATTTTCGCTAAGGGATAATTTTTGCATCTTCCGTTTACGAGGTAAGCACTACGTCGGCAGAGCAAGAGCTTTTTTCGGGGGAGGGCGTTACCATTTTTCCGCTGACGGCCTAGCGTGTGTTAGGAAAAATCGCCTCCACGAGGGGTCTGGCTGTTTTTTTCTCACTTGCATCCCCTCTCGACACATCGGTATTTTTCCGATGAGATTTTTGACATCATCACTACTCGTAGTCTTCCAGTAATTTTTTGTGTGGGTGAAATTGATTCAATTATTTGCTGTTGTGGACCTTGTATTTCATCGTTTTTCCACGTGGGTTTTTTCGATGGTCAAAGTGGACTGAATACTACATCCGATTCGCTAGGCTTTGATCGCTCGAACAATTGGAAATGGATGTTTTTAAGAACGACAAGGAGGACGTGGTTCTATATTTCCAGGTCCTTCAGAAGCGATAAATTAAGAGAGATGCGGATGGATATGCCAATTCCTTTTTCCACCGGACCATGAAGGACACTAATGAATGCCAGTCGTAATAGTCTTTGGAGCACATCCTTTTCCTAACACCCTCTGCCAAACGCCTTTTAGGCGGTGGTATGCAGGTTGCCAAGGGAGGGGGAATTTTTCGAGAGTCTCTTTTCTACGAGAAACTGTCGTGTCTCGTTTTTTTCTGTGAGAAACAAGAGAATAAAATTGATTTCAGGTGATTTTATTGAGACGGCCACACAACAACATGGGATCACAACATGCGAAATGGAATAAATTAAACAAAAATCGTTGACATATCATGCGCTGGCGGTAGAGGATCTAGTAATGATGTCCTCCGTGGGAAAGGAAAAGGCCGTGTTGGTTGGCATGGGATCCTCCGAAGTATCCTGCGCCGTGACCTCCGTAGGGGAGAGGGGCGTGGCCGAGGGCGACGGCGTTTCCGTTGGCGTAGGAGGAGGCGAGGTGTCCGTGGGATGCGCCGGCGTGGTGAATGGCGGGTGCTGCGTAGTGGTGCGGGTGGTGCGCCTTGCCCTGCCTCTTGACGACGGCGTTGAATCCGTTGTGGTCGTCGGCGGTGTACTCGACCACCCTGACGGTTCCGTCGGCTTCGTGGAGGCTGTAGGCACCCTTGACCGAGTCACCGTCCCTCGTCTCCCACTGGCTCTTGAGGTCGCCGGTCTTTCCGTCGCTCACGCCGTAGTCGAAGTTGTACTTGGGGTGGGCCTGCGAATGGAAAAAGTAGAATTATCAGAGAGCGTCGCTTTTCGGCATTCCACGACGGCTGGAGCGTGAACGTTTGCGGGCCACTTTCGCGGAAACTCACGTAATAGTCGAGGTGACCGTGGTGTCCGGCGTGGATGCCATCAGGGGCGGCAAAGGTGATGGCTGCCAAGCCGGCGACGAGGAGAACCTGGGGAGGAGAGAAATATTGAGGCCCTTGCTCCCGTCACGGTGGTATTCGGAAGGATCGACTCGTGTGCTTCTTACCTGGGAGATCATGTTGCCTCTTGGAGTGGAGTGCTGCGTTTGGTGTGTGAGCTACTGGTGGTCGAGGTTTTATGCGAATCTGAGTGGGCGGAGTTGGATAGTTGGAAAGGCGAGAGAGGGGTGAATTATGAAATCGAAATAATCGAATTAAGGAAGTGGGATTTCGATGCTCGGTATTCACCTCGCCTGAATGCTCTTTGATCCTGACGATTCGCGATTGTCGTTCGCAAATCGACACGCCCGCAAAGCCATTGATTCGCAATTTTTTTATTCTTCCCCCGACGTGAACATTTCGCGCACTAATATCGTCGAGACAAATAATTAGAGTTTTGCTATTGACGCTTTCAATCGATGTAATGAATAATGTAACCCTTGGGTGAGTCGGATCGCACATGACATTTTTCTGTGGTTTTCACGACCTCACTATTTCACGCGAAGCTTCTCTTCTATTCTTCATTGCCAGGTAGCGACTACTCTTTTGCGCGCAAAACTCGAAATACCTATCCCCTCCCGGGCCTTTTTCACGAGGGCTTCCTACTCTTCCCTCATATTTTCGTTTTCGGCGGTTTTTCACGGGGAAGATGTCACTGTTTTGCCGACTACGCTGGCGGGTCATCTGAGCATTGCTGTGAGCGAGAAAATGTTTGTAATGCCTCGCAGTTAGGTGAGTTTTATGTGGTAATTGAGATTGCACTATTTCCCTCTTTATTTACCTCTTATCTTTTAATTTTGTCAAGCAACTCTCGAAATATTCTCTCCCGAGCCTTTTTCACGAGGGCTTCCCTCTCTTCCATCAAGTTTTCCTTTTCGGCCGATTCTCCACGGGCAAGAGGTCACTGTTTCGCCGACTGCAATCATGACGCTGTCACCTGAGCATTGCGTCGAGCGAGGAAATATTGAACGCCTCGAAATTAGGTGAGATTTCTGTGTTTATTGAAATTATTCACGCGTTATATTTACAATCGTGCATATTTTTAAATCGAGGTTTTTCCCTACCGAGCCTTTTTCACGAGGGCTTCCTTCCCTTCCCTCAATTCCGCCGATTTCGCGGTCACGGCGTCATCCTTTTGCCGTGTGCCGGCGTGGGGTGGATGGCGGGTTACCTTAACGTTCCGTGAAGCGAAAAAATGTGGAACAAAGACATAAATTTTCGCTAAGGGATAATTTTTGCATCTTCCGTTTACGAGGTAAGCACTACGTCGGCAGAGCAAGAGCTTTTTTCGGGGGAGGGCGTTACCATTTTTCCGCTGACGGCCTAGCGTGTGTTAGGAAAAATCGCCTCCACGAGGGGTCTGGCTGTTTTTTTCTCACTTGCATCCCCTCTCGACACATCGGTATTTTTCCGATGAGATTTTTGACATCATCACTACTCGTAGTCTTCCAGTAATTTTTTGTGTGGGTGAAATTGATTCAATTATTTGCTGTTGTGGACCTTGTATTTCATCGTTTTTCCACGTGGGTTTTTTCGATGGTCAAAGTGGACTGAATACTACATCCGATTCGCTAGGCTTTGATCGCTCGAACAATTGGAAATGGATGTTTTTAAGAACGACAAGGAGGACGTGGTTCTATATTTCCAGGTCCTTCAGAAGCGATAAATTAAGAGAGATGCGGATGGATATGCCAATTCCTTTTTCCACCGGACCATGAAGGACACTAATGAATGCCAGTCGTAATAATCTTTGGAGCATTTCCTTTTCCTAACACCCTCTGCCAAACGCCTTTAAGGCGGTGGTATGCAGGTTGCCAAGGGAGGGGGAATTTTTCGAGAGTCTCTTTTCTACGAGAAACTGTCGTGTCTCGTTTTTTTCTGTGAGAAACAAGAGAATAAAATTGATTTCAGGTGATTTTATTGAGACGGCCACACAACAACATGGGATCACAACATGCGAAATGGAATAAATTAAACAAAAATCGTTGACATATCATGCGCTGGCGGTAGAGGATCTAGTAATGATGTCCTCCGTGGGAAAGGAAAAGGCCGTGTTGGTTGGCATGGGATCCTCCGAAGTATCCTGCGCCGTGACCTCCGTAGGGGAGAGGGGCGTGGCCGAGGGCGACGGCGTTTCCGTTGGCGTAGGAGGAGGCGAGGTGTCCGTGGGATGCGCCGGCGTGGTGAATGGCGGGTGCTGCGTAGTGGTGCGGGTGGTGCGCCTTGCCCTGCCTCTTGACGACGGCGTTGAATCCGTTGTGGTCGTCGGCGGTGTACTCGACCACCCTGACGGTTCCGTCGGCTTCGTGGAGGCTGTAGGCACCCTTGACCGAGTCACCGTCCCTCGTCTCCCACTGGCTCTTGAGGTCGCCGGTCTTTCCGTCGCTCACGCCGTAGTCGAAGTTGTACTTGGGGTGGGCCTGCGAATGGAAAAAGTAGAATTATCAGAGAGCGTCGCTTTTCGGCATTCCACGACGGCTGGAGCGTGAACGTTTGCGGGCCACTTTCGCGGAAACTCACGTAATAGTCGAGGTGACCGTGGTGTCCGGCGTGGATGCCATCAGGGGCGGCAAAGGTGATGGCTGCCAAGCCGGCGACGAGGAGAACCTGGGGAGGAGAGAAATATTGAGGCCCTTGCTCCCGTCACGGTGGTATTCGGAAGGATCGACTCGTGTGCTTCTTACCTGGGAGATCATGTTGCCTCTTGGAGTGGAGTGCTGCGTTTGGTGTGTGAGCTACTGGTGGTCGAGGTTTTATGCGAATCTGAGTGGGCGGAGTTGGATAGTTGGAAAGGCGAGAGAGGGGTGAATTATGAAATCGAAATAATCGAATTAAGGAAGTGGGATTTCGATGCTCGGTATTCACCTCGCCTGAATGCTCTTTGATCCTGACGATTCGCGATTGTCGTTCGCAAATCGACACGCCCGCAAAGCCATTGATTCGCAATTTTTTTATTCTTCCCCCGACGTGAACATTTCGCGCACTAATATCGTCGAGACAAATAATTAGAGTTTTGCTATTGACGCTTTCAATCGATGTAATGAATAATGTAACCCTTGGGTGAGTCGGATCGCACATGACATTTTTCTGTGGTTTTCACGACCTCACTATTTCACGCGAAGCTTCTCTTCTATTCTTCATTGCCAGGTAGCGACTACTCTTTTGCGCGCAAAACTCGAAATACCTATCCCCTCCCGGGCCTTTTTCACGAGGGCTTCCTACTCTTCCCTCATATTTTCGTTTTCGGCGGTTTTTCACGGGGAAGATGTCACTGTTTTGCCGACTACGCTGGCGGGTCATCTGAGCATTGCTGTGAGCGAGAAAATGTTTGTAATGCCTCGCAGTTAGGTGAGTTTTATGTGGTAATTGAGATTGCACTATTTCCCTGTTTATTTACCTCTTATCTTTTAATTTTGTCAAGCAACTCTCGAAATATTCTCTCCCGAGCCTTTTTCACGAGGGCTTCCCTCTCTTCCATCAAGTTTTCCTTTTCGGCCGATTCTCCACGGGCAAGAGGTCACTGTTTCGCCGACTGCAATCATGACGCTGTCACCTGAGCATTGCGTCGAGCGAGGAAATATTGAACGCCTCGAAATTAGGTGAGATTTCTGTGTTTATTGAAATTATTCACGCGTTATATTTACAATCGTGCATATTTTTAAATCGAGGTTTTTCCCTACCGAGCCTTTTTCACGAGGGCTTCCTTCCCTTCCCTCAATTCCGCCGATTTCGCGGTCACGGCGTCATCCTTTTGCCGTGTGCCGGCGTGGGGTGGATGGCGGGTTACCTTAACGTTCCGTGAAGCGAAAAAATGTGGAACAAAGACATAAATTTTCGCTAAGGGATAATTTTTGCATCTTCCGTTTACGAGGTAAGCACTACGTCGGCAGAGCAAGAGCTTTTTTCGGGGGAGGGCGTTACCATTTTTCCGCTGACGGCCTAGCGTGTGTTAGGAAAAATCGCCTCCACGAGGGGTCTGGCTTTTTTTTTTCTCACTTGCATCCCCTCTCGACATATCGGTATTTTTCCGATGAGATTTTTGACATCATCACTACTCGTAGTCTTCCAGTAATTTTTTGTGTGGGTGAAATTGATTCAATTATTTGCTGTTGTGGACCTTGTATTTCATCGTTTTCCCACGTGGGTTTTTTCGATGGTCAAAGTGGACTGAATACTACATCCGACTCGCTAGGCTTTGATCGCTCGAACAATTGGAAATGGATGTTTTTAAGAACGACAAGGAGGACGTGGTTCTATATTTCCAGGTCCTTCAGAAGCGATAAATTAAGAGAGATGCGGATGGATATGCCAATTCCTTTTTCCACCGGACCATGAAGGACACTAATGAATGCCAGTCGTAATAATCTTTGGAGCATTTCCTTTTCCTAACACCCTCTGCCAAACGCCTTTAAGGCGGTGGTATGCAGGTTGCCAAGGGAGGGGGAATTTTTCGAGAGTCTCTTTTCTACGAGAAACTGTCGTGTCTCGTTTTTTTCTGTGAGAAACAAGAGAATAAAATTGATTTCAGGTGATTTTATTGAGACGGCCACACAACAACATGGGATCACAACATGCGAAATGGAATAAATTAAACAAAAATCGTTGACATATCATGCGCTGGCGGTAGAGGATCTAGTAATGATGTCCTCCGTGGGAAAGGAAAAGGCCGTGTTGGTTGGCATGGGATCCTCCGAAGTATCCTGCGCCGTGACCTCCGTAGGGGAGAGGGGCGTGGCCGAGGGCGACGGCGTTTCCGTTGGCGTAGGAGGAGGCGAGGTGTCCGTGGGATGCGCCGGCGTGGTGAATGGCGGGTGCTGCGTAGTGGTGCGGGTGGTGCGCCTTGCCCTGCCTCTTGACGACGGCGTTGAATCCGTTGTGGTCGTCGGCGGTGTACTCGACCACCCTGACGGTTCCGTCGGCTTCGTGGAGGCTGTAGGCACCCTTGACCGAGTCACCGTCCCTCGTCTCCCACTGGCTCTTGAGGTCGCCGGTCTTTCCGTCGCTCACGCCGTAGTCGAAGTTGTACTTGGGGTGGGCCTGCGAATGGAAAAAGTAGAATTATCAGAGAGCGTCGCTTTTCGGCATTCCACGACGGCTGGAGCGTGAACGTTTGCGGGCCACTTTCGCGGAAACTCACGTAATAGTCGAGGTGACCGTGGTGTCCGGCGTGGATGCCATCAGGGGCGGCAAAGGTGATGGCTGCCAAGCCGGCGACGAGGAGAACCTGGGGAGGAGAGAAATATTGAGGCCCTTGCTCCCGTCACGGTGGTATTCGGAAGGATCGACTCGTGTGCTTCTTACCTGGGAGATCATGTTGCCTCTTGGAGTGGAGTGCTGCGTTTGGTGTGTGAGCTACTGGTGGTCGAGGTTTTATGCGAATCTGAGTGGGCGGAGTTGGATAGTTGGAAAGGCGAGAGAGGGGTGAATTATGAAATCGAAATAATCGAATTAAGGAAGTGGGATTTCGATGCTCGGTATTCACCTCGCCTGAATGCTCTTTGATCCTGACGATTCGCGATTGTCGTTCGCAAATCGACACGCCCGCAAAGCCATTGATTCGCAATTTTTTTATTCTTCCCCCGACGTGAACATTTCGCGCACTAATATCGTCGAGACAAATAATTAGAGTTTTGCTATTGACGCTTTCAATCGATGTAATGAATAATGTAACCCTTGGGTGAGTCGGATCGCACATGACATTTTTCTGTGGTTTTCACGACCTCACTATTTCACGCGAAGCTTCTCTTCTATTCTTCATTGCCAGGTAGCGACTACTCTTTTGCGCGCAAAACTCGAAATACCTATCCCCTCCCGGGCCTTTTTCACGAGGGCTTCCTACTCTTCCCTCATATTTTCGTTTTCGGCGGTTTTTCACGGGGAAGATGTCACTGTTTTGCCGACTACGCTGGCGGGTCATCTGAGCATTGCTGTGAGCGAGAAAATGTTTGTAATGCCTCGCAGTCAGGTGATTTTTATGTGGTTATTGAGATTGCACTATTTCCCTGTTTATTTACCTCTTATCTTTTAATTTTGTCAAGCAACTCTCGAAATATTCTCTCCCGAGCCTTTTTCACGAGGGCTTCCCTCTCTTCCATCAAGTTTTCCTTTTCGGCCGATTCTCCACGGGCAAGAGGTCACTGTTTCGCCGACTGCAATCATGACGCTGTCACCTGAGCATTGCGTCGAGCGAGGAAATATTGAACGCCTCGAAATTAGGTGAGATTTCTGTGTTTATTGAAATTATTCACGCGTTATATTTACAATCGTGCATATTTTTAAATCGAGGTTTTTCCCTACCGAGCCTTTTTCACGAGGGCTTCCTTCCCTTCCCTCAATTCCGCCGATTTCGCGGTCACGGCGTCATCCTTTTGCCGTGTGCCGGCGTGGGGTGGATGGCGGGTTACCTTAACGTTCCGTGAAGCGAAAAAATGTGGAACAAAGACATAAATTTTCGCTAAGGGATAATTTTTGCATCTTCCGTTTACGAGGTAAGCACTACGTCGGCAGAGCAAGAGCTTTTTTCGGGGGAGGGCGTTACCATTTTTCCGCTGACGGCCTAGCGTGTGTTAGGAAAAATCGCCTCCACGAGGGGTCTGGCTGTTTTTTTCTCACTTGCATCCCCTCTCGACACATCGGTATTTTTCCGATGAGATTTTTGACATCATCACTACTCGTAGTCTTCCAGTAATTTTTTGTGTGGGTGAAATTGATTCAATTATTTGCTGTTGTGGACCTTGTATTTCATCGTTTTTCCACGTGGGTTTTTTCGATGGTCAAAGTGGACTGAATACTACATCCGATTCGCTAGGCTTTGATCGCTCGAACAATTGGAAATGGATGTTTTTAAGAACGACAAGGAGGACGTGGTTCTATATTTCCAGGTCCTTCAGAAGCGATAAATTAAGAGAGATGCGGATGGATATGCCAATTCCTTTTTCCACCGGACCATGAAGGACACTAATGAATGCCAGTCGTAATAATCTTTGGAGCATTTCCTTTTCCTAACACCCTCTGCCAAACGCCTTTAAGGCGGTGGTATGCAGGTTGCCAAGGGAGGGGGAATTTTTCGAGAGTCTCTTTTCTACGAGAAACTGTCGTGTCTCGTTTTTTTCTGTGAGAAACAAGAGAATAAAATTGATTTCAGGTGATTTTATTGAGACGGCCACACAACAACATGGGATCACAACATGCGAAATGGAATAAATTAAACAAAAATCGTTGACATATCATGCGCTGGCGGTAGAGGATCTAGTAATGATGTCCTCCGTGGGAAAGGAAAAGGCCGTGTTGGTTGGCATGGGATCCTCCGAAGTATCCTGCGCCGTGACCTCCGTAGGGGAGAGGGGCGTGGCCGAGGGCGACGGCGTTTCCGTTGGCGTAGGAGGAGGCGAGGTGTCCGTGGGATGCGCCGGCGTGGTGAATGGCGGGTGCTGCGTAGTGGTGCGGGTGGTGCGCCTTGCCCTGCCTCTTGACGACGGCGTTGAATCCGTTGTGGTCGTCGGCGGTGTACTCGACCACCCTGACGGTTCCGTCGGCTTCGTGGAGGCTGTAGGCACCCTTGACCGAGTCACCGTCCCTCGTCTCCCACTGGCTCTTGAGGTCGCCGGTCTTTCCGTCGCTCACGCCGTAGTCGAAGTTGTACTTGGGGTGGGCCTGCGAATGGAAAAAGTAGAATTATCAGAGAGCGTCGCTTTTCGGCATTCCACGACGGCTGGAGCGTGAACGTTTGCGGGCCACTTTCGCGGAAACTCACGTAATAGTCGAGGTGACCGTGGTGTCCGGCGTGGATGCCATCAGGGGCGGCAAAGGTGATGGCTGCCAAGCCGGCGACGAGGAGAACCTGGGGAGGAGAGAAATATTGAGGCCCTTGCTCCCGTCACGGTGGTATTCGGAAGGATCGACTCGTGTGCTTCTTACCTGGGAGATCATGTTGCCTCTTGGAGTGGAGTGCTGCGTTTGGTGTGTGAGCTACTGGTGGTCGAGGTTTTATGCGAATCTGAGTGGGCGGAGTTGGATAGTTGGAAAGGCGAGAGAGGGGTGAATTATGAAATCGAAATAATCGAATTAAGGAAGTGGGATTTCGATGCTCGGTATTCACCTCGCCTGAATGCTCTTTGATCCTGACGATTCGCGATTGTCGTTCGCAAATCGACACGCCCGCAAAGCCATTGATTCGCAATTTTTTTATTCTTCCCCCGACGTGAACATTTCGCGCACTAATATCGTCGAGACAAATAATTAGAGTTTTGCTATTGACGCTTTCAATCGATGTAATGAATAATGTAACCCTTGGGTGAGTCGGATCGCACATGACATTTTTCTGTGGTTTTCACGACCTCACTATTTCACGCGAAGCTTCTCTTCTATTCTTCATTGCCAGGTAGCGACTACTCTTTTGCGCGCAAAACTCGAAATACCTATCCCCTCCCGGGCCTTTTTCACGAGGGCTTCCTACTCTTCCCTCATATTTTCGTTTTCGGCGGTTTTTCACGGGGAAGATGTCACTGTTTTGCCGACTACGCTGGCGGGTCATCTGAGCATTGCTGTGAGCGAGAAAATGTTTGTAATGCCTCGCAGTTAGGTGAGTTTTATGTGGTAATTGAGATTGCACTATTTCCCTCTTTATTTACCTCTTATCTTTTAATTTTGTCAAGCAACTCTCGAAATATTCTCTCCCGAGCCTTTTTCACGAGGGCTTCCCTCTCTTCCATCAAGTTTTCCTTTTCGGCCGATTCTCCACGGGCAAGAGGTCACTGTTTCGCCGACTGCAATCATGACGCTGTCACCTGAGCATTGCGTCGAGCGAGGAAATATTGAACGCCTCGAAATTAGGTGAGATTTCTGTGTTTATTGAAATTATTCACGCGTTATATTTACACTCGTGCGTATTTTTAAATCGAGGTTTTTCCCTACCGAGCCTTTTTCACGAGGGCTTCCTTCCCTTCCCTCAATTCCGCCGATTTCGCGGTCACGGCGTCATCCTTTTGCCGTGTGCCGGCGTGGGGTGGATGGCGGGTTACCTTAACGTTCCGTGAAGCGAAAAAATGTGGAACAAAGACATAAATTTTCGCTAAGGGATAATTTTTGCATCTTCCGTTTACGAGGTAAGCACTACGTCGGCAGAGCAAGAGCTTTTTTCGGGGGAGGGCGTTACCATTTTTCCGCTGACGGCCTAGCGTGTGTTAGGAAAAATCGCCTCCACGAGGGGTCTGGCTGTTTTTTTCTCACTTGCATCCCCTCTCGACACATCGGTATTTTTCCGATGAGATTTTTGACATCATCACTACTCGTAGTCTTCCAGTAATTTTTTGTGTGGGTGAAATTGATTCAATTATTTGCTGTTGTGGACCTTGTATTTCATCGTTTTTCCACGTGGGTTTTTTCGATGGTCAAAGTGGACTGAATACTACATCCGACTCGCTAGGCTTTGATCGCTCGAACAATTGGAAATGGATGTTTTTAAGAACGACAAGGAGGACGTGGTTCTATATTTCCAGGTCCTTCAGAAGCGATAAATTAAGAGAGATGCGGATGGATATGCCAATTCCTTTTTCCACCGGACCATGAAGGACACTAATGAATGGCAGTCGTAATAATCTTTGGAGCATTTCCTTTTCCTAACACCCTCTGCCAAACGCCTTTAAGGCGGTGGTATGCAGGTTGCCAAGGGAGGGGGAATTTTTCGAGAGTCTCTTTTCTACGAGAAACTGTCGTGTCTCGTTTTTTTCTGTGAGAAACAAGAGAATAAAATTGATTTCAGGTGATTTTATTGAGACGGCCACACAACAACATGGGATCACAACATGCGAAATGGAATAAATTAAACAAAAATCGTTGACATATCATGCGCTGGCGGTAGAGGATCTAGTAATGATGTCCTCCGTGGGAAAGGAAAAGGCCGTGTTGGTTGGCATGGGATCCTCCGAAGTATCCTGCGCCGTCACCTCCGTAGGGGAGAGGGGCGTGGCCGAGGGCGACGGCGTTTCCGTTGGCGTAGGAGGAGGCGAGGTGTCCGTGGGATGCGCCGGCGTGGTGAATGGCGGGTGCTGCGTAGTGGTGCGGGTGGTGCGCCTTGCCCTGCCTCTTGACGACGGCGTTGAATCCGTTGTGGTCGTCGGCGGTGTACTCGACCACCCTGACGGTTCCGTCGGCTTCGTGGAGGCTGTAGGCACCCTTGACCGAGTCACCGTCCCTCGTCTCCCACTGGCTCTTGAGGTCGCCGGTCTTTCCGTCGCTCACGCCGTAGTCGAAGTTGTACTTGGGGTGGGCCTGCGAATGGAAAAAGTAGAATTATCAGAGAGCGTCGCTTTTCGGCATTCCACGACGGCTGGAGCGTGAACGTTTGCGGGCCACTTTCGCGGAAACTCACGTAATAGTCGAGGTGACCGTGGTGTCCGGCGTGGATGCCATCAGGGGCGGCAAAGGTGATGGCTGCCAAGCCGGCGACGAGGAGAACCTGGGGAGGAGAGAAATATTGAGGCCCTTGCTCCCGTCACGGTGGTATTCGGAAGGATCGACTCGTGTGCTTCTTACCTGGGAGATCATGTTGCCTCTTGGAGTGGAGTGCTGCGTTTGGTGTGTGAGCTACTGGTGGTCGAGGTTTTATGCGAATCTGAGTGGGCGGAGTTGGATAGTTGGAAAGGCGAGAGAGGGGTGAATTATGAAATCGAAATAATCGAATTAAGGAAGTGGGATTTCGATGCTCGGTATTCACCTCGCCTGAATGCTCTTTGATCCTGACGATTCGCGATTGTCGTTCGCAAATCGACACGCCCGCAAAGCCATTGATTCGCAATTTTTTTATTCTTCCCCCGACGTGAACATTTCGCGCACTAATATCGTCGAGACAAATAATTAGAGTTTTGCTATTGACGCTTTCAATCGATGTAATGAATAATGTAACCCTTGGGTGAGTCGGATCGCACATGACATTTTTCTGTGGTTTTCACGACCTCACTATTTCACGCGAAGCTTCTCTTCTATTCTTCATTGCCAGGTAGCGACTACTCTTTTGCGCGCAAAACTCGAAATACCTATCCCCTCCCGGGCCTTTTTCACGAGGGCTTCCTACTCTTCCCTCATATTTTCGTTTTCGGCGGTTTTTCACGGGGTAGATGTCACTGTTTTGCCGACTACGCTGGCGGGTCATCTGAGCATTGCTGTGAGCGAGAAAATGTTTGTAATGCCTCGCAGTTAGGTGAGTTTTATGTGGTAATTGAGATTGCACTATTTCCCTCTTTATTTACCTCTTATCTTTTAATTTTGTCAAGCAACTCTCGAAATATTCTCTCCCGAGCCTTTTTCACGAGGGCTTCCCTCTCTTCCATCAAGTTTTCCTTTTCGGCCGATTCTCCACGGGCAAGAGGTCACTGTTTCGCCGACTGCAATCATGACGCTGTCACCTGAGCATTGCGTCGAGCGAGGAAATATTGAACGCCTCGAAATTAGGTGAGATTTCTGTGTTTATTGAAATTATTCACGCGTTATATTTACAATCGTGCATATTTTTAAATCGAGGTTTTTCCCTACCGAGCCTTTTTCACGAGGACTTCCTTCCCGTCCCTCAATTCCGCCGATTTTGCGGTCACGGCGTCATCCTTTTGCCGTGTGCCGGCGTGGGGTGGATGGCGGGTTACCTTAACGTTCCGTGAAGCGAAAAAAAGTGGAACAAAGACATAAATTTTCGCTAAGGGATAATTTTTGCATCTTCCGTTTACGAGGTAAGCACTACGTCGGCAGAGCAAGAGCTTTTTTCGGGGGAGGGCGTTACCATTTTTCCGCTGACGGCCTAGCGTGTGTTAGGAAAAATCGCCTCCACGAGGGGTCTGGCTTTTTTTTTTCTCACTTGCATCCCCTCTCGACATATCGGTATTTTTCCGATGAGATTTTTGACATCATCACTACTCGTAGTCTTCCAGTAATTTTTTGTGTGGGTGAAATTGATTCAATTATTTGCTGTTGTGGACCTTGTATTTCATCGTTTTTCCACGTGGGTTTTTTCGATGGTCAAAGTGGACTGAATACTACATCCGACTCGCTAGGCTTTGATCGCTCGAACAATTGGAAATGGATGTTTTTAAGAACGACAAGGAGGACGTGGTTCTATATTTCCAGGTCCTTCAGAAGCGATAAATTAAGAGAGATGCGGATGGATATGCCAATTCCTTTTTCCACCGGACCATGAAGGACACTAATGAATGCCAGTCGTAATAATCTTTGGAGCACATCCTTTTCCTAACACCCTCTGCCAAACGCCTTTTAGGCGGTGGTATGCAGGTTGCCAAGGGAGGGGGAATTTTTCGAGAGTCTCTTTTCTACGAGAAACTGTCGTGTCTCGTTTTTTTCTGTGAGAAACAAGAGAATAAAATTGATTTCAGGTGATTTTATTGAGACGGCCACACAACAACATGGGATCACAACATGCGAAATGGAATAAATTAAACAAAAATCGTTGACATATCATGCGCTGGCGGTAGAGGATCTAGTAATGATGTCCTCCGTGGGTGAGGAAAAGGCCGTGTTGGTTGGCATGGGATCCTCCGAAGTATCCTGCGCCGTGACCTCCGTAGGGGAGAGGGGCGTGGCCGAGGGCGACGGCGTTTCCGTTGGCGTAGGAGGAGGCGAGGTGTCCGTGGGATGCGCCGGCGTGGTGAATGGCGGGTGCTGCGTAGTGGTGCGGGTGGTGCGCCTTGCCCTGCCTCTTGACGACGGCGTTGAATCCGTTGTGGTCGTCGGCGGTGTACTCGACCACCCTGACGGTTCCGTCGGCTTCGTGGAGGCTGTAGGCACCCTTGACCGAGTCACCGTCCCTCGTCTCCCACTGGCTCTTGAGGTCGCCGGTCTTTCCGTCGCTCACGCCGTAGTCGAAGTTGTACTTGGGGTGGGCCTGCGAATGGAAAAAGTAGAATTATCAGAGAGCGTCGCTTTTCGGCATTCCACGACGGCTGGAGCGTGAACGTTTGCGGGCCACTTTCGCGGAAACTCACGTAATAGTCGAGGTGACCGTGGTGTCCGGCGTGGATGCCATCAGGGGCGGCAAAGGTGATGGCTGCCAAGCCGGCGACGAGGAGAACCTGAGGAGGAGAGAAATATTGAGGCCCTTGCTCCCGTCACGGTGGTATTCGGAAGGATCGACTCGTGTGCTTCTTACCTGGGAGATCATGTTGCCTCTTGGAGTGGAGTGCTGCGTTTGGTGTGTGAGCTACTGGTGGTCGAGGTTTTATGCGAATCTGAGTGGGCGGAGTTGGATAGTTGGAAAGGCGAGAGAGGGGTGAATTATGAAATCGAAATAATCGAATTAAGGAAGTGGGATTTCGATGCTCGGTATTCACCTCGCCTGAATGCTCTTTGATCCTGACGATTCGCGATTGTCGTTCGCAAATCGACACGCCCGCAAAGCCATTGATTCGCAATTTTTTTATTCTTCCCCCGACGTGAACATTTCGCGCACTAATATCGTCGAGACAAATAATTAGAGTTTTGCTATTGACGCTTTCAATCGATGTAATGAATAATGTAACCCTTGGGTGAGTCGGATCGCACATGACATTTTTCTGTGGTTTTCACGACCTCACTATTTCACGCGAAGCTTCTCTTCTATTCTTCATTGCCAGGTAGCGACTACTCTTTTGCGCGCAAAACTCGAAATACCTATCCCCTCCCGGGCCTTTTTCACGAGGGCTTCCTACTCTTCCCTCATATTTTCGTTTTCGGCGGTTTTTCACGGGGTAGATGTCACTGTTTTGCCGACTACGCTGGCGGGTCATCTGAGCATTGCTGTGAGCGAGAAAATGTTTGTAATGCCTCGCAGTCAGGTGATTTTTATGTGGTAATTGAGATTGCACTATTTCCCTCTTTATTTACCTCTTATCTTTTAATTTTGTCAAGCAACTCTCGAAATATTCTCTCCCGAGCCTTTTTCACGAGGGCTTCCCTCTCTTCCATCAAGTTTTCCTTTTCGGCCGATTCTCCACGGGCAAGAGGTCACTGTTTCGCCGACTGCAATCATGACGCTGTCACCTGAGCATTGCGTCGAGCGAGGAAATATTGAACGCCTCGAAATTAGGTGAGATTTCTGTGTTTATTGAAATTATTCACGCGTTATATTTACAATCGTGCATATTTTTAAATCGAGGTTTTTCCCTACCGAGCCTTTTTCACGAGGACTTCCTTCCCGTCCCTCAATTCCGCCGATTTCGCGGTCACGGCGTCATCCTTTTGCCGTGTGCCGGCGTGGGGTGGATGGCGGGTTACCTTAACGTTCCGTGAAGCGAAAAAAAGTGGAACAAAGACATAAATTTTCGCTAAGGGATAATTTTTGCATCTTCCGTTTACGAGGTAAGCACTACGTCGGCAGAGCAAGAGCTTTTTTCGGGGGAGGGCGTTACCATTTTTCCGCTGACGGCCTAGCGTGTGTTAGGAAAAATCGCCTCCACGAGGGGTCTGGCTGTTTTTTTCTCACTTGCATCCCCTCTCGACATATCGGTATTTTTCCGATGAGATTTTTGACATCATCACTACTCGTAGTCTTCCAGTAATTTTTTGTGTGGGTGAAATTGATTCAATTATTTGCTGTTGTGGACCTTGTATTTCATCGTTTTTCCACGTGGGTTTTTTCGATGGTCAAAGTGGACTGAATACTACATCCGACTCGCTAGGCTTTGATCGCTCGAACAATTGGAAATGGATGTTTTTAAGAACGACAAGGAGGACGTGGTTCTATATTTCCAGGTCCTTCAGAAGCGATAAATTAAGAGAGATGCGGATGGATATGCCAATTCCTTTTTCCACCGGACCATGAAGGACACTAATGAATGCCAGTCGTAATAGTCTTTGGAGCACATCCTTTTCCTAACACCCTCTGCCAAACGCCTTTAAGGCGGTGGTATGCAGGTTGCCAAGGGAGGGGGAATTTTTCGAGAGTCTCTTTTCTACGAGAAACTGTCGTGTCTCGTTTTTTTCTGTGAGAAACAAGAGAATAAAATTGATTTCAGGTGATTTTATTGAGACGGCCACACAACAACATGGGATCACAACATGCGAAATGGAATAAATTAAACAAAAATCGTTGACATATCATGCGCTGGCGGTAGAGGATCTAGTAATGATGTCCTCCGTGGGAAAGGAAAAGGCCGTGTTGGTTGGCATGGGATCCTCCGAAGTATCCTGCGCCGTGACCTCCGTAGGGGAGAGGGGCGTGGCCGAGGGCGACGGCGTTTCCGTTGGCGTAGGAGGAGGCGAGGTGTCCGTGGGATGCGCCGGCGTGGTGAATGGCGGGTGCTGCGTAGTGGTGCGGGTGGTGGGCCTTGCCCTGCCTCTTGACGACGGCGTTGAATCCGTTGTGGTCGTCGGCGGTGTACTCGACCACCCTGACGGTTCCGTCGGCTTCGTGGAGGCTGTAGGCACCCTTGACCGAGTCACCGTCCCTCGTCTCCCACTGGCTCTTGAGGTCGCCGGTCTTTCCGTCGCTCACGCCGTAGTCGAAGTTGTACTTGGGGTGGGCCTGCGAATGGAAAAAGTAGAATTATCAGAGAGCGTCGCTTTTCGGCATTCCACGACGGCTGGAGCGTGAACGTTTGCGGGCCACTTTCGCGGAAACTCACGTAATAGTCGAGGTGACCGTGGTGTCCGGCGTGGATGCCATCAGGGGCGGCAAAGGTGATGGCTGCCAAGCCGGCGACGAGGAGAACCTGAGGAGGAGAGAAATATTGAGGCCCTTGCTCCCGTCACGGTGGTATTCGGAAGGATCGACTCGTGTGCTTCTTACCTGGGAGATCATGTTGCCTCTTGGAGTGGAGTGCTGCGTTTGGTGTGTGAGCTACTGGTGGTCGAGGTTTTATGCGAATCTGAGTGGGCGGAGTTGGATAGTTGGAAAGGCGAGAGAGGGGTGAATTATGAAATCGAAATAATCGAATTAAGGAAGTGGGATTTCGATGCTCGGTATTCACCTCGCCTGAATGCTCTTTGATCCTGACGATTCGCGATTGTCGTTCGCAAATCGACACGCCCGCAAAGCCATTGATTCGCAATTTTTTTATTCTTCCCCCGACGTGAACATTTCGCGCACTAATATCGTCGAGACAAATAATTAGAGTTTTGCTATTGACGCTTTCAATCGATGTAATGAATAATGTAACCCTTGGGTGAGTCGGATCGCACATGACATTTTTCTGTGGTTTTCACGACCTCACTATTTCACGCGAAGCTTCTCTTCTATTCTTCATTGCCAGGTAGCGACTACTCTTTTGCGCGCAAAACTCGAAATACCTATCCCCTCCCGGGCCTTTTTCACGAGGGCTTCCTACTCTTCCCTCATATTTTCGTTTTCGGCGGTTTTTCACGGGGTAGATGTCACTGTTTTGCCGACTACGCTGGCGGGTCATCTGAGCATTGCTGTGAGCGAGAAAATGTTTGTAATGCCTCGCAGTCAGGTGATTTTTATGTGGTTATTGAGATTGCACTATTTCCCTGTTTATTTACCTCTTATCTTTTAATTTTGTCAAGCAACTCTCGAAATATTCTCTCCCGAGCCTTTTTCACGAGGGCTTCCCTCTCTTCCATCAAGTTTTCCTTTTCGGCCGATTCTCCACGGGCAAGAGGTCACTGTTTCGCCGACTGCAATCATGACGCTGTCACCTGAGCATTGCGTCGAGCGAGGAAATATTGAACGCCTCGAAATTAGGTGAGATTTCTGTGTTTATTGAAATTATTCACGCGTTATATTTACAATCGTGCATATTTTTAAATCGAGGTTTTTCCCTACCGAGCCTTTTTCACGAGGGCTTCCTTCCCGTCCCTCAATTCCGCCGATTTCGCGGTCACGGCGTCATCCTTTTGCCGTGTGCCGGCGTGGGGTGGATGGCGGGTTACCTTAACGTTCCGTGAAGCGAAAAAAAGTGGAACAAAGACATAAATTTTCGCTAAGGGATAATTTTTGCATCTTCCGTTTACGAGGTAAGCACTACGTCGGCAGAGCAAGAGCTTTTTTCGGGGGAGGGCGTAACCATTTTTCCGCTGACGGCCTAGCGTGTGTTAGGAAAAATCGCCTCCACGAGGGGTCTGGCTGTTTTTTTCTCACTTGCATCCCCTCTCGACACATCGGTATTTTTCCGATGAGATTTTTGACATCATCACTACTCGTAGTCTTCCAGTAATTTTTTGTGTGGGTGAAATTGATTCAATTATTTGCTGTTGTGGACCTTGTATTTCATCGTTTTTCCACGTGGGTTTTTTCGATGGTCAAAGTGGACTGAATACTACATCCGATTCGCTAGGCTTTGATCGCTCGAACAATTGGAAATGGATGTTTTTAAGAACGACAAGGAGGACGTGGTTCTATATTTCCAGGTCCTTCAGAAGCGATAAATTAAGAGAGATGCGGATGGATATGCCAATTCCTTTTTCCACCGGACCATGAAGGACACTAATGAATGGCAGTCGTAATAATCTTTGGAGCATTTCCTTTTCCTAACACCCTCTGCCAAACGCCTTTAAGGCGGTGGTATGCAGGTTGCCAAGGGAGGGGGAATTTTTCGAGAGTCTCTTTTCTACGAGAAACTGTCGTGTCTCGTTTTTTTCTGTGAGAAACAAGAGAATAAAATTGATTTCAGGTGATTTTATTGAGACGGCCACACAACAACATGGGATCACAACATGCGAAATGGAATAAATTAAACAAAAATCGTTGACATATCATGCGCTGGCGGTAGAGGATCTAGTAATGATGTCCTCCGTGGGAAAGGAAAAGGCCGTGTTGGTTGGCATGGGATCCTCCGAAGTATCCTGCGCCGTCACCTCCGTAGGGGAGAGGGGCGTGGCCGAGGGCGACGGCGTTTCCGTTGGCGTAGGAGGAGGCGAGGTGTCCGTGGGATGCGCCGGCGTGGTGAATGGCGGGTGCTGCGTAGTGGTGCGGGTGGTGCGCCTTGCCCTGCCTCTTGACGACGGCGTTGAATCCGTTGTGGTCGTCGGCGGTGTACTCGACCACCCTGACGGTTCCGTCGGCTTCGTGGAGGCTGTAGGCACCCTTGACCGAGTCACCGTCCCTCGTCTCCCACTGGCTCTTGAGGTCGCCGGTCTTTCCGTCGCTCACGCCGTAGTCGAAGTTGTACTTGGGGTGGGCCTGCGAATGGAAAAAGTAGAATTATCAGAGAGCGTCGCTTTTCGGCATTCCACGACGGCTGGAGCGTGAACGTTTGCGGGCCACTTTCGCGGAAACTCACGTAATAGTCGAGGTGACCGTGGTGTCCGGCGTGGATGCCATCAGGGGCGGCAAAGGTGATGGCTGCCAAGCCGGCGACGAGGAGAACCTGGGGAGGAGAGAAATATTGAGGCCCTTGCTCCCGTCACGGTGGTATTCGGAAGGATCGACTCGTGTGCTTCTTACCTGGGAGATCATGTTGCCTCTTGGAGTGGAGTGCTGCGTTTGGTGTGTGAGCTACTGGTGGTCGAGGTTTTATGCGAATCTGAGTGGGCGGAGTTGGATAGTTGGAAAGGCGAGAGAGGGGTGAATTATGAAATCGAAATAATCGAATTAAGGAAGTGGGATTTCGATGCTCGGTATTCACCTCGCCTGAATGCTCTTTGATCCTGACGATTCGCGATTGTCGTTCGCAAATCGACACGCCCGCAAAGCCATTGATTCGCAATTTTTTTATTCTTCCCCCGACGTGAACATTTCGCGCACTAATATCGTCGAGACAAATAATTAGAGTTTTGCTATTGACGCTTTCAATCGATGTAATGAATAATGTAACCCTTGGGTGAGTCGGATCGCACATGACATTTTTCTGTGGTTTTCACGACCTCACTATTTCACGCGAAGCTTCTCTTCTATTCTTCATTGCCAGGTAGCGACTACTCTTTTGCGCGCAAAACTCGAAATACCTATCCCCTCCCGGGCCTTTTTCACGAGGGCTTCCTACTCTTCCCTCATATTTTCGTTTTCGGCGGTTTTTCACGGGGTAGATGTCACTGTTTTGCCGACTACGCTGGCGGGTCATCTGAGCATTGCTGTGAGCGAGAAAATGTTTGTAATGCCTCGCAGTCAGGTGATTTTTATGTGGTTATTGAGATTGCACTATTTCCCTGTTTATTTACCTCTTATCTTTTAATTTTGTCAAGCAACTCTCGAAATATTCTCTCCCGAGCCTTTTTCACGAGGGCTTCCCTCTCTTCCATCAAGTTTTCCTTTTCGGCCGATTCTCCACGGGCAAGAGGTCACTGTTTCGCCGACTGCAATCATGACGCTGTCACCTGAGCATTGCGTCGAGCGAGGAAATATTGAACGCCTCGAAATTAGGTGAGATTTCTGTGTTTATTGAAATTATTCACGCGTTATATTTACACTCGTGCATATTTTTAAATCGAGGTTTTTCCCTACCGAGCCTTTTTCACGAGGGCTTCCTTCCCTTCCCTCAATTCCGCCGATTTCGCGGTCACGGCGTCATCCTTTTGCCGTGTGCCGGCGTGGGGTGGATGGCGGGTTACCTTAACGTTCCGTGAAGCGAAAAAATGTGGAACAAAGACATAAATTTTCGCTAAGGGATAATTTTTGCATCTTCCGTTTACGAGGTAAGCACTACGTCGGCAGAGCAAGAGCTTTTTTCGGGGGAGGGCGTTACCATTTTTCCGCTGACGGCCTAGCGTGTGTTAGGAAAAATCGCCTCCACGAGGGGTCTGGCTGTTTTTTTCTCACTTGCATCCCCTCTCGACACATCGGTATTTTTCCGATGAGATTTTTGACATCATCACTACTCGTAGTCTTCCAGTAATTTTTTGTGTGGGTGAAATTGATTCAATTATTTGCTGTTGTGGACCTTGTATTTCATCGTTTTTCCACGTGGGTTTTTTCGATGGTCAAAGTGGACTGAATACTACATCCGACTCGCTAGGCTTTGATCGCTCGAACAATTGGAAATGGATGTTTTTAAGAACGACAAGGAGGACGTGGTTCTATATTTCCAGGTCCTTCAGAAGCGATAAATTAAGAGAGATGCGGATGGATATGCCAATTCCTTTTTCCACCGGACCATGAAGGACACTAATGAATGCCAGTCGTAATAATCTTTGGAGCATTTCCTTTTCCTAACACCCTCTGCCAAACGCCTTTAAGGCGGTGGTATGCAGGTTGCCAAGGGAGGGGGAATTTTTCGAGAGTCTCTTTTCTACGAGAAACTGTCGTGTCTCGTTTTTTTCTGTGAGAAACAAGAGAATAAAATTGATTTCAGGTGATTTTATTGAGACGGCCACACAACAACATGGGATCACAACATGCGAAATGGAATAAATTAAACAAAAATCGTTGACATATCATGCGCTGGCGGTAGAGGATCTAGTAATGATGTCCTCCGTGGGAAAGGAAAAGGCCGTGTTGGTTGGCATGGGATCCTCCGAAGTATCCTGCGCCGTCACCTCCGTAGGGGAGAGGGGCGTGGCCGAGGGCGACGGCGTTTCCGTTGGCGTAGGAGGAAGCGAGGTGTCCGTGGGATGCGCCGGCGTGGTGAATGGCGGGTGCTGCGTAGTGGTGCGGGTGGTGCGCCTTGCCCTGCCTCTTGACGACGGCGTTGAATCCGTTGTGGTCGTCGGCGGTGTACTCGACCACCCTGACGGTTCCGTCGGCTTCGTGGAGGCTGTAGGCACCCTTGACCGAGTCACCGTCCCTCGTCTCCCACTGGCTCTTGAGGTCGCCGGTCTTTCCGTCGCTCACGCCGTAGTCGAAGTTGTACTTGGGGTGGGCCTGCGAATGGAAAAAGTAGAATTATCAGAGAGCGTCGCTTTTCGGCATTCCACGACGGCTGGAGCGTGAACGTTTGCGGGCCACTTTCGCGGAAACTCACGTAATAGTCGAGGTGACCGTGGTGTCCGGCGTGGATGCCATCAGGGGCGGCAAAGGTGATGGCTGCCAAGCCGGCGACGAGGAGAACCTGAGGAGGAGAGAAATATTGAGGCCCTTGCTCCCGTCACGGTGGTATTCGGAAGGATCGACTCGTGTGCTTCTTACCTGGGAGATCATGTTGCCTCTTGGAGTGGAGTGCTGCGTTTGGTGTGTGAGCTACTGGTGGTCGAGGTTTTATGCGAATCTGAGTGGGCGGAGTTGGATAGTTGGAAAGGCGAGAGAGGGGTGAATTATGAAATCGAAATAATCGAATTAAGGAAGTGGGATTTCGATGCTCGGTATTCACCTCGCCTGAATGCTCTTTGATCCTGACGATTCGCGATTGTCGTTCGCAAATCGACACGCCCGCAAAGCCATTGATTCGCAATTTTTTTATTCTTCCCCCGACGTGAACATTTCGCGCACTAATATCGTCGAGACAAATAATTAGAGTTTTGCTATTGACGCTTTCAATCGATGTAATGAATAATGTAACCCTTGGGTGAGTCGGATCGCACATGACATTTTTCTGTGGTTTTCACGACCTCACTATTTCACGCGAAGCTTCTCTTCTATTCTTCATTGCCAGGTAGCGACTACTCTTTTGCGCGCAAAACTCGAAATACCTATCCCCTCCCGGGCCTTTTTCACGAGGGCTTCCTACTCTTCCCTCATATTTTCGTTTTCGGCGGTTTTTCACGGGGAAGATGTCACTGTTTTGCCGACTACGCTGGCGGGTCATCTGAGCATTGCTGTGAGCGAGAAAATGTTTGTAATGCCTCGCAGTTAGGTGAGTTTTATGTGGAAATTGAGATTGCACTATTTCCCTGTTTATTTACCTCTTACCTTTTAATTTTGTCAAGCAAAACTCGAAATATTCTCTCCCGAGCCTTTTTCACGAGGGCTTCCCTCTCTTCCATCAAGTTTTCCTTTTCGGCCGATTCTTCACGGGCAAGAGGTCACTGTTTCGCCGACTGCAATCATGACGCTGTCACCTGAGCATTGCGTCGAGCGAGGAAATATTGAACGCCTCGAAATTAGGTGAGATTTCTGTGTTTATTGAAATTATTCACGCGTTATATTTACAATCGTGCATATTTTTAAATCGAGGTTTTTCCCTACCGAGCCTTTTTCACGAGGGCTTCCTTCCCGTCCCTCAATTCCGCCGATTTCGCGGTCACGGCGTCATCCTTTTGCCGTGTGCCGGCGTGGGGTGGATGGCGGGTTACCTTAACGTTCCGTGAAGCGAAAAAAAGTGGAACAAAGACATAAATTTTCGCTAAGGGATAATTTTTGCATCTTCCGTTTACGAGGTAAGCACTACGTCGGCAGAGCAAGAGCTTTTTTCGGGGGAGGGCGTTACCATTTTTCCGCTGACGGCCTAGCGTGTGTTAGGAAAAATCGCCTCCACGAGGGGTCTGGCTGTTTTTTTCTCACTTGCATCCCCTCTCGACACATCGGTATTTTTCCGATGAGATTTTTGACATCATCACTACTCGTAGTCTTCCAGTAATTTTTTGTGTGGGTGAAATTGATTCAATTATTTGCTGTTGTGGACCTTGTATTTCATCGTTTTTCCACGTGGGTTTTTTCGATGGTCAAAGTGGACTGAATACTACATCCGATTCGCTAGGCTTTGATCGCTCGAACAATTGGAAATGGATGTTTTTAAGAACGACAAGGAGGACGTGGTTCTATATTTCCAGGTCCTTCAGAAGCGATAAATTAAGAGAGATGCGGATGGATATGCCAATTCCTTTTTCCACCGGACCATGAAGGACACTAATGAATGCCAGTCGTAATAGTCTTTGGAGCACATCCTTTTCCTAACACCCTCTGCCAAACGCCTTTTAGGCGGTGGTATGCAGGTTGCCAAGGGAGGGGGAATTTTTCGAGAGTCTCTTTTCTACGAGAAACTGTCGTGTCTCGTTTTTTTCTGTGAGAAACAAGAGAATAAAATTGATTTCAGGTGATTTTATTGAGACGGCCACACAACAACATGGGATCACAACATGCGAAATGGAATAAATTAAACAAAAATCGTTGACATATCATGCGCTGGCGGTAGAGGATCTAGTAATGATGTCCTCCGTGGGAAAGGAAAAGGCCGTGTTGGTTGGCATGGGATCCTCCGAAGTATCCTGCGCCGTCACCTCCGTAGGGGAGAGGGGCGTGGCCGAGGGCGACGGCGTTTCCGTTGGCGTAGGAGGAGGCGAGGTGTCCGTGGGATGCGCCGGCGTGGTGAATGGCGGGTGCTGCGTAGTGGTGCGGGTGGTGCGCCTTGCCCTGCCTCTTGACGACGGCGTTGAATCCGTTGTGGTCGTCGGCGGTGTACTCGACCACCCTGACGGTTCCGTCGGCTTCGTGGAGGCTGTAGGCACCCTTGACCGAGTCACCGTCCCTCGTCTCCCACTGGCTCTTGAGGTCGCCGGTCTTTCCGTCGCTCACGCCGTAGTCGAAGTTGTACTTGGGGTGGGCCTGCGAATGGAAAAAGTAGAATTATCAGAGAGCGTCGCTTTTCGGCATTCCACGACGGCTGGAGCGTGAACGTTTGCGGGCCACTTTCGCGGAAACTCACGTAATAGTCGAGGTGACCGTGGTGTCCGGCGTGGATGCCATCAGGGGCGGCAAAGGTGATGGCTGCCAAGCCGGCGACGAGGAGAACCTGGGGAGGAGAGAAATATTGAGGCCCTTGCTCCCGTCACGGTGGTATTCGGAAGGATCGACTGGTGTGCTTCTTACCTGGGAGATCATGTTGCCTGTTTGAATGGAGTGCTGCGTTTGGTGTTTGAGCCAAGGGTGGTCGACTTTTTATGCGACTCGTTGTGGGCGGAGTGGGATAGGGGAAAATGGAAAGGCGAGAGAGGGGTGAATTATGAAATCGGAATGACGGTCATCGAATTAAGGAAGTGGGATTTCGATGCTCGGAATTCACCTCGCCTGAATGCTCTTTGATCCTGACGATTCGCGATTGTCGTTCGCAAAGCGACACGCCCGCAAAGCAATCGATTCTCAATTTTTTTTCTTCCCCCGACGTGAACATTTCGCGCACTAATTTCGTCGAGATATTAGCACCAATAATTAGTTTTTTCTGTTGACGCTTTCAATCGATGCAATGATTCTACTATTGGGTGAGTCGGATCGGATTGTTTGCACACATGACATTTTTCTGTGGTTTTAACGATCTTACTGTCTCACACGAAGCTTCTTTAATACTATTTTTTGACAGGAAGGGACTACTGGCTACTCTTTTGCTCACAAAACTCGAAATATTCCCTCCCGAGCCTTTTTCACGAGGGCTTCCCTCTCTTCCCTCAATTTTTCGTTTTCGGCCGATTCTTGACGTGCGAGAGGTCACCCTTTTGCCGACTCTACTCATGACGCTGGCGGGTTATCTGAGCATTGCGTCTAGCGAATGCCTGTTAATTAGGTGAGTTTTCTTTGGTTATTGAAATTATTTACATTTCATCGACATAATTTTACACGAGCAAATCGAGATTTTTCCCTCCCGAGCCTTTTTCACGAGGGCTTCCTTCTCTTCCCTCAATTTTTCCTTTTCCACAGGTTTTCACGGTCACGGCGTCATTCTTTTGCCGGCGTGGGGTGGATGGCGGGTTAGCTTAACGTTCCGTGAAGCGGGGAAATGTCCAAGAAAGTCATCAATTTTCGCTATGGGATAATTTTTGCATCTTACCTTTGCGAGGTAAGGTCGACGTCGGAAGAGCAAGAGCCTTTTTCGGGAGGGCGTTACCCTTTTTTACGCTAACGGCCGAGCGTGTGCTAGGAAAAATCGCTTCCACGTGGGGTTTGGCTGTTTTTTCGCACTTGCATCCCCCCTTGACATGGCGGTATTTTTCCCACGAGATTTTTGACATCATCCAGTAATTTTTTCTGGGTGAAATCGATTCAATTATTTGATGTTGTGGACTTTGATTTTCATCGTTTTTCCACGTGGCTTTTTTCGATGGTCAAAGTGGACTGAATATTACATCCGACTCGATAGGCTTAGATTGCCTGAACAATCGGGAATGGATGTTTTTAAGAACGACGTAATGTCAGAGTACTTCTACATTTCTGTGTCCTGCAGAATCGATGAATTAAGAGAGATGCGGATGGATATGTCGATTCCTTTTACCCCGGACCATCAAGGACACTAATGAATGCCAGTCGTAATTTCTTTGGAGCATTTCCTTTTCCTAACACCCTCTGCCACACGCCTTTTAGGCGGCAGTTTTCCAAGGGAGGGGGGATTTTTCGAGAGTCTCTTTTCTACGAAACACTTTTGTGTCTCATTTTTTTTCAGTGAGTAACAAGAGAATAAAATTGATTTCAGGTGATTTTATTGAGACGGGCACACAACAACATGGGATCACAACATGCGAAATGGAATAAATAAACAAAATTCGTTGACATATTAATCGCTGGGGGTGGAGAATCTAGTAATGATGTCCTCCGTGGGTGAGGGAAAGGCCGTGTTGGTTGGCATGGGATCCTCCGAAGTATCCTGCGCCGTGACCTCCGTAGGGGAGAGGGGCGTGGCCGATGGCGATGGCGTTTCCGTTGGCGTAGGAGGAGGCGAGGTGTCCGTAGGATGCGCCGGCGTGGTGAATGGCGGGTGCTGCGTAGTGGTGCGGGTGGAGGGCCTTGCCCTGCCTCTTGACGACGGCGTTGAATCCGTTGTGGTCGTCGGCGGTGTACTCGACCACCCTGACGGTTCCGTCGGCTTCGTGGAGGCTGTAGGCACCCTTGACCGAGTCACCGTCCCTCGTCTCCCACTGGCTCTTGAGGTCGCCGGTCTTTCCGTCGCTCACGCCGTAGTCGAAGTTGTACTTGGGGTGGGCCTGCGAATGGAAAAAGTTTTTTTATCGAAATATGCGAGAGCGTCGCTTTTCGGCATTCCACGACGGCTGGGCCACTTTCGCGGAAACTCACGTAATAGTCGAGGTGACCGTGGTGTCCGGCGTGGATGCCATCAGGGGCGGCGAAGGTGATGGCTGCCAAGCCGGCGACGAGGAGAACCTGAGGAGGAGAGAAATATTGAGGCCCTTGCTCCCGTCACGGTGGTATTCGGAAGGATCGACTGGTGTGCTTCTTACCTGGGAGATCATGTTGCCTGTTTGAATGGAGTGCTGCGTTTGGTGTTTGAGCCAAGGGTGGTCGACTTTTTATGCGACTCGTTGTGGGCGGAGTGGGATAGGGGAAAATGGAAAGGCGAGAGAGGGGTGAATTATGAAATCGGAATGACGGTCATCGAATTAAGGAAGTGGGATTTCGATGCTCGGAATTCACCTCGCCTGAATGCTCTTTGATCCTGACGATTCGCGATTGTCGTTCGCAAAGCGACACGGCCGCAAAGCAATCGATTCTCAATTTTTTTTCTTCCCCCGACGTGAACATTTCGCGCACTAATTTCGTCGAGATATTAGCACCAATAATTAGTTTTTTCTGTTGACGCTTTCAATCGATGCAATGATTCTACTATTGGGTGAGTCGGATCGGATTGTTTGCACACATGACATTTTTCTGTGGTTTTAACGATCTTACTGTCTCACACGAAGCTTCTTTAATACTATTTTTTGACAGGAAGGGACTACTGGCTACTCTTTTGCTCACAAAACTCGAAATATTCCCTCCCGAGCCTTTTTCACGAGGGCTTCCCTCTCTTCCCTCAATTTTTCGTTTTCGGCCGATTCTTGACGTGCGAGAGGTCACCCTTTTGCCGACTCTACTCATGACGCTGGCGGGTTATCTGAGCATTGCGTCGAGCGAATGTTTCAAATGCCTGTTAATTAGGCGAGTTTTCTTTGGTTATTGAAATTATTTACATTTGATCGACATAATTTTACACGAGCAAATCGAGATTTTTCCCTCCCGAGCCTTTTCACGAGGGCTTCCTTCTCTTCCCTCAATTTTTCCTTTTCCACAGGTTTTCACGGTCACGGCGTCATTCTTTTGCCGGCGTGGGGTGGATGGCGGGTTAGCTTAACGTTCCGTGAAGCGGGGAAATGTCCAAGAAAGTCATCAATTTTCGCTATGGGATAATTTTTGCATCTTACCTTTGCGAGGTAAGGTCGACGTCGGAAGAGCAAGAGCCTTTTTCGGGAGGGCGTTACCCTTTTTTACGCTAACGGCCGAGCGTGTGCTAGGAAAAATCGCTTCCACGTGGGGTTTGGCTGTTTTTTCGCACTTGCATCCCCTCTGGACATCGCGGTATTTTTCCCACGAGATTTTTGACATCATCCAGTAATTTTTTCTGGGTGAAATCGATTCAATTATTTGATGTTGTGGACTTTGATTTTCATCGTTTTTCCACATGGCTTTTTTCGATGGTCAAAGTGGACTGAATATCACATCCGACTCGATAGGCTTATATTGCTTGAACAATTGGGAATGGATGTTTTTAAGAACGACGTAATGTCAGAGTACTTCTACATTTCTGTGTCCTGCAGAATCGATGAATTAAGAGAGATGCGGATGGATATGTCGATTCCTTTTACCCCGGACCATTAAGGACACTAATGAATGCCAGTCGTAATTTCTTTGGAGCATTTCCTTTTCCTAACACCCTCTGCCACACGCCTTTTAGGCGGCAGTATTCCAAGGGAGGGGGGATTTTTCGAGAGTCTCTTTTCTACGAAACACTTTTGTGTCTCATTTTTTTTCAGTGAGTAACAAGAGAATAAAATTGATTTCAGGTGATTTTATTGAGACGGGCACACAACAACATGGGATCACAACATGCGAAATGGAATAAATAAACAAAATTCGTTGACATATTAAGCGCTGGGGGTGGAGAATCTAGTAATGATGTCCTCCGTGGGTGAGGGAAAGGCCGTGTTGGTTGGCATGGGATCCTCCGAAGTATCCTGCGCCGTGACCTCCGTAGGGGAGAGGGGCGTGGCCGATGGCGATGGCGTTTCCGTTGGCGTAGGAGGAGGCGAGGTGTCCGTAGGATGCGCCGGCGTGGTGAATGGCGGGTGCTGCGTAGTGGTGCGGGTGGAGGGCCTTGCCCTGCCTCTTGACGACGGCGTTGAATCCGTTGTGGTCGTCGGCGGTGTACTCGACCACCCTGACGGTTCCGTCGGCTTCGTGGAGGCTGTAGGCACCCTTGACCGAGTCACCGTCCCTCGTCTCCCACTGGCTCTTGAGGTCGCCGGTCTTTCCGTCGCTCACGCCGTAGTCGAAGTTGTACTTGGGGTGGGCCTGCGAATGGAAAAAGTTTTTTTATCGAAATATGCGAGAGCGTCGCTTTTCGGCATTCCACGACGGCTGGGTCACTTTCGCGGAAACTCACGTAATAGTCGAGGTGACCGTGGTGTCCGGCGTGGATGCCATCAGGGGCGGTGAAGGTGATGGCTGCCAAGCCGGCGACGAGGAGAACCTGAGGAGGAGAGAAATATTGAGGCCCTTGCTCCCGCCACGGTGGTATTCGGAAGGATCGACTGGTGTGCTTCTTACCTGGGAGATCATGTTGCCTGTTTGAATGGAGTGCTGCGTTTGGTGTTTGAGCCAAGGGTGGTCGACTTTTTATGCGACTCGTTGTGGGCGGAGTGGGATAGGGGAAAATGGAAAGGCGAGAGAGGGGTGAATTATGAAATCGGAATGACGGTCATCGAATTAAGGAAGTGGGATTTCGATGCTCGGAATTCACCTCGCCTGAATGCTCTTTGATCCTGACGATTCGCGATTGTCGTTCGCAAAGCGACACGGCCGCAAAGCAATCGATTCTCAATTTTTTTTCTTCCCCCGACGTGAACATTTCGCGCACTAATTTCGTCGAGATATTAGCACCAATAATTAGTTTTTTCTGTTGACGCTTTCAATCGATGCAATGAGTCTACTCTTGGGTGAGTCGGATCGGATTGTTTGCACACATGACATTTTTCTGTGGTTTTCACGATCTTACATTTTTTTTCAGTGAGTAACAAGAGAATAAAATTGATTTCAGGTGATTTTATTGAGACGGGCACACAACAACATGGGATCACAACATGCGAAATGGAATAAATAAACAAAATTCGTTGACATATTAAGCGCTGGGGGTGGAGAATCTAGTAATGATGTCCTCCGTGGGTGAGGGAAAGGCCGTGTTGGTTGGCATGGGATCCTCCGAAGTATCCTGCGCCGTGACCTCCGTAGGGGAGAGGGGCGTGGCCGATGGCGATGGCGTTTCCGTTGGCGTAGGAGGAGGCGAGGTGTCCGTAGGATGCGCCGGCGTGGTGAATGGCGGGTGCTGCGTAGTGGTGCGGGTGGAGGGCCTTGCCCTGCCTCTTGACGACGGCGTTGAATCCGTTGTGGTCGTCGGCGGTGTACTCGACCACCCTGACGGTTCCGTCGGCTTCGTGGAGGCTGTAGGCACCCTTGACCGAGTCACCGTCCCTCGTCTCCCACTGGCTCTTGAGGTCGCCGGTCTTTCCGTCGCTCACGCCGTAGTCGAAGTTGTACTTGGGGTGGGCCTGCGAATGGAAAAAGTTTTTTTATCGAAATATGCGAGAGCGTCGCTTTTCGGCATTCCACGACGGCTGGGCCACTTTCGCGGAAACTCACGTAATAGTCGAGGTGACCGTGGTGTCCGGCGTGGATGCCATCAGGGGCGGCGAAGGTGATGGCTGCCAAGCCGGCGACGAGGAGAACCTGAGGAGGAGAGAAATATTGAGGCCCTTGCTCCCGCCACGGTGGTATTCGGAAGGATCGACTGGTGTGCTTCTTACCTGGGAGATCATGTTGCCTGTTTGAATGGAGTGCTGCGTTTGGTGTTTGAGCCAAGGGTGGTCGACTTTTTATGCGACTCGTTGTGGGCGGAGTGGGATAGGGGAAAATGGAAAGGCGAGAGAGGGGTGAATTATGAAATCGGAATGACGGTCATCGAATTAAGGAAGTGGGATTTCGATGCTCGGAATTCACCTCGCCTGAATGCTCTTTGATCCTGACGATTCGCGATTGTCGTTCGCAAAGCGACACGGCCGCAAAGCAATCGATTCTCAATTTTTTTTCTTCCCCCGACGTGAACATTTCGCGCACTAATTTCGTCGAGATATTAGCACCAATAATTAGTTTTTTCTGTTGACGCTTTCAATCGATGCAATGAGTCTACTCTTGGGTGAGTCGGATCGGATTGTTTGCACACATGACATTTTTCTGTGGTTTTCACGATCTTACTGTTTCACACGAAGCTTCTTTAATATTATTTTTTGACAGGAAGGGACTACTGGCTACTCTTTTGCTCACAAAACTCGAAATATTCCCTCCCGAGCCTTTTTCACGAGGGCTTCCTTCTCTTCCCTCAATTTTTCGTTTTCGGCCGATTCTTGACGTGCGAGAGGTCACCCTTTTGCCGACTCTACTCATGACGCTGGCGGGTTATCTGAGCATTGCGTCTAGCGAATGCCTGTTAATTAGGTGAGTTTTCTTTGGTTATTGAAATTATTTACATTTAATCGACATAATTTTACACGAGCAAATCGAGATTTTTCCCTCCCGAGCCTTTTTCACGAGGGCTTCCTTCTCTTCCCTCAATTTTTCCTTTTCCACAGGTTTTCACGGTCACGGCGTCATTCTTTTGCCGGCGTGGGGTGGATGGCGGGTTAGCTTAACGTTCCGTGAAGCGGGGAAATGTCCAAGAAAGTCATCAATTTTCGCTATGGGATAATTTTTGCATCTTACCTTTGCGAGGTAAGGTCGACGTCGGAAGAGCAAGAGCCTTTTTCGGGAGGGCGTTACCCTTTTTTCCGCTAACGGCCGAGCGTGTGCTAGGAAAAATCGCTTCCACGAGGGGTTTGGCTGTTTTTTCGCACTTGCATCCCCTCTGGACATCGCGGTATTTTTCCCACGAGATTTTTGACATCATCCAGTAATTTTTTCTGGGTGAAATCGATTCAATTATTTGATGTTGTGGACTTTGATTTTCATCGTTTTTCCACATGGCTTTTTTCGATGGTCAAAGTGGACTGAATATCACATCCGACTCGTTAGGCTTATATTGCTTGAACAATTGGGAATGGATGTTTTTAAGAACGACGTAATGTCAGAGTACTTCTACATTTCTGTGTCCTGCAGAATCGATGAATTAAGAGAGATGCGGATGGATATGTCGATTCCTTTTACCCCGGACCATTAAGGACACTAATGAATGCCAGTCGTAATTTCTTTGAGCATTTCCTTTTCCTAACACCCTCTGCCACACGCCTTTTAGTCGGCAGTATTCCAAGGGAGGGGGGATTTTTCGAGAGTCTCTTTTCTACGAAACACTTTTGTGTCTCATTTTTTTTCAGTTAGTAACAAGAGAATAAAATTGATTTCAGGTGATTTTATTGAGACGGGCACACAACAACATGGGATCACAACATGCGAAATGGAATAAATAAACAAAATTCGTTGACATATTAAGCGCTGGCGGTAGAGAATCTAGTAATGATGTCCTCCGTGGGTGAGGGAAAGGCCGTGTTGGTTGGCGTGAGACGTTGCTCCTCCGAAGTATCCTGCGCCGTGACCTCCGTAGGGGAGAGGGGCGTGGCCGATGGCGATGGCGTTTCCGTTGGCGTAGGAGGAGGCGAGGTGTCCGTAGGATGCGCCGGCGTGGTGAATGGCGGGTGCTGCGTAGTGGTGCGGGTGGTGGGCCTTGCCCTGCCTCTTGACGACGGCGTTGAATCCGTTGTGGTCGTCGGCGGTGTACTCGACCACCCTGACGGTTCCGTCGGCTTCGTGGAGGCTGTAGGCACCCTTGACCGAGTCACCGTCCCTCGTCTCCCACTGGCTCTTGAGGTCGCCGGTCTTTCCGTCGCTCACGCCGTAGTCGAAGTTGTACTTGGGGTGGGCCTGCGAATGGAAAAAGTTTTATTATCGAAATATGCGAGATCGTCGCTTTTCGGCATTCCACGACGGCTGGAGCGTGAACGTTTGCGGGCCACTTTCGCGGAAACTCACGTAATAGTCGAGGTGACCGTGGTGTCCGGCGTGGATGCCATCAGGGGCGGCGAAGGTGATGGCTGCCAAGCCGGCGACGAGGAGAACCTGAGGAGGAGAGAAATATTGAGGCCCTTGCTCCCGCCACGGTGGTATTCGGAAGGATCGACTGGTGTGCTTCTTACCTGGGAGATCATGTTGCCTGTTGGAATGGAGTGCTGCGTTTGGTGTTTGAGCCAAGGGTGGTCGACGTTTTATGCGACTCGTTGTGGGCGGAGTGGGATAGGGGAAAATGGAAAGGCGAGAGAGGGGTGAATTATGAAATCGGAATGACGGTCATCGAATTAAGGAAGTGGGATTTCGATGCTCGGAATTCACCTCGCCTGAATGCTCTTTGATCCTGACGATTCGCGATTGTCGTTCGCAAAGCGACACGGCCGCAAAGCAATCGATTCTCAATTTTTTATTCTTCCCCCGACGTGAACATTTCGCGCACTAATTTCGTCGAGATATTAGCACCAATAATTAGTTTTTTCTGTTGACGCTTTCAATCGATGCAATGATTCTACTATTGGGTGAGTCGGATCGGATTGTTTGCACACATGACATTTTTCTGTGGTTTTAACGATCTTACTGTCTCACACAAAGCTTCTTTAATACTATTTTTTGACAGGAAGGGACTACTGGCTACTCTTTTGCTCACAAAACTCGAAATATTCCCTCCCGAGCCTTTTTCACGAGGGCTTCCCTCTCTTCCCTCAATTTTTCGTTTTCGGCCGATTCTTGACGTGCGAGAGGTCACCCTTTTGCCGACTCTACTCATGACGCTGGCGGGTTATCTGAGCATTGCGTCGAGCGAATGTTTCAAATGCCTGTTAATTAGGCGAGTTTTCTTTGGTTATTGAAATTATTTACATTTGATCGACATAATTTTACACGAGCAAATCGAGATTTTTCCCTCCCGAGCCTTTTCACGAGGGCTTCCTTCTCTTCCCTCAATTTTTCCTTTTCCACAGGTTTTCACGGTCACGGCGTCATTCTTTTGCCGGCGTGGGGTGGATGGCGGGTTAGCTTAACGTTCCGTGAAGCGGGGAAATGTCCAAGAAAGTCATCAATTTTCGCTATGGGATAATTTTTGCATCTTACCTTTGCGAGGTAAGGTCGACGTCGGAAGAGCAAGAGCCTTTTTCGGGAGGGCGTTACCCTTTTTTCCGCTAACGGCCGAGCGTGTGCTAGGAAAAATCGCTTCCACGAGGGGTTTGGCTGTTTTTTCGCACTTGCATCCCCTCTGGACATCGCGGTATTTTTCCCACGAGATTTTTGACATCATCCAGTAATTTTTTCTGGGTGAAATCGATTCAATTATTTGATGTTGTGGACTTTGAATTTCATCGTTTTTCCACATGGCTTTTTTCGATGGTCAAAGTGGACTGAATATCACATCCGACTCGATAGGCTTACATTGCTTGAACAATTGGGAATGGATGTTTTTAAGAACGACAAGTAGGACGTAATGTCAGAGTACTTCTACATTTCTGTGTCCTGCAGAATCGATGAATTAAGAGAGATGCGGATGGATATGCCGATTCCTTTTACCATGAAGGACACTAATGAATGCCAGTCGTAATTTCTTTGGAGCATTTCCTTTTCCTAACACCCTCTGCCACACGCCTTTTAGGCGGCAGTATGCCAAGGGAGGGTGGATTTTCCGAGAGTCTCTTCTCTACGAAACACTTTTGTGTCTCATTTTTTTCTGTGAGTAACAAGAGAATAAAATTGATTTCAGGTGATTTTATTGAGACGGGCACACAACAACATGGGATCACAACATGCGAAATGGAATAAATAAACAAAATTCGTTGACATATTAAGCGCTGGCGTTAGAGAATCTAGTAATGATGTCCTCCGTGGGTGAGGGAAAGGCCGTGTTGGTTGGCGTGAGACGTGGCTCCTCCGAAGTATCCTGCGCCGTGACCTCCGTAGGGGAGAGGGGCGTGGCCGATGGCGATGGCGTTTCCGTTGGCGTAGGAGGAGGCGAGGTGTCCGTAGGATGCGCCGGCGTGGTGAATGGCGGGTGCTGCGTAGTGGTGCGGGTGGTGGGCCTTGCCCTGCCTCTTGACGACGGCGTTGAATCCGTTGTGGTCGTCGGCGGTGTACTCGACCACCCTGACGGTTCCGTCGGCTTCGTGGAGGCTGTAGGCACCCTTGACCGAGTCACCGTCCCTCGTCTCCCACTGGCTCTTGAGGTCTTCTACCGATTCGATCGATAGATTTTCCTTCCTCATAGGAAAATCTACTAGAATTGGTAGCATATTAATTGCATATTGCTTGGTTTCGCTAATAGTAGGACCTGCCCGCCATTCTACCGATTCGATCGATAGATTTTCCTTCCTCATAGGAAAATCTACTAGAATTGGTAGCATATTAATTGCATATTGCTTGGTTTCGCTAATAGTAGGACCTGCCCGCCTTTGTGACGGTGCAGGATTCCTCGTCCCGTCCTTCCTTCCCCGTCCTTTCCTTGGAGGCGTCGTCGGGCTCCTATCGCGGCGGCGCCTCCTTCCTTGCTCCTTCCAGTCCACCCCCTTCTGCGGTGCAGAGGTGATAAGCTAACGCTTCAGACCTCGGCCCAGGAGAGTAACCCCGCGAGCCCGCCCAAGGAGTTCGTATCCATTGGCTCTTGAGGTCGCCGGTCTTTCCGTCGCTCACGCCGTAGTCGAAGTTGTACTTGGGGTGGGCCTGCGAATGGAAAAAGTTTTATTATCGAAATATGCGAGAGCGTCGCTTTTCGGCATTCCACGACGGCTGGAGCGTGAACGTTTGCGGGCCACTTTCGCGGAAACTCACGTAATAGTCGAGGTGACCGTGGTGTCCGGCGTGGATGCCATCAGGGGCGGCGAAGGTGATGGCTGCCAAGCCGGCGACGAGGAGAACCTGAGGAGGAGAGAAATATTGAGGCCCTTGCTCCCGCCACGGTGGTATTCGGAAGGATCGACTGGTGTGCTTCTTACCTGGGAGATCATGTTGCCTGTTGGAATGGAGTGCTGCGTTTGGTGTTTGAGCCAAGGGTGGTCGACGTTTTATGCGACTCGTTGTGGGCGGAGTGGGATAGGGGAAAATGGAAAGGCGAGAGAGGGGTGAATTATGAAATCGGAATGACGGTCATCGAATTAAGGAAGTGGGATTTCGATGCTCGGAATTCACCTCGCCTGAATGCTCTTTGATCCTGACGATTCGCGATTGTCGTTCGCAAAGCGACACGGCCGCAAAGCAATCGATTCTCAATTTTTTATTCTTCCCCCGACGTGAACATTTCGCGCACTAATTTCGTCGAGATATTAGCACCAATAATTAGTTTTTTCTGTTGACGCTTTCAATCGATGCAATGATTCTACTATTGGGTGAGTCGGATCGGATTGTTTGCACACATGACATTTTTCTGTGGTTTTAACGATCTTACTGTCTCACACAAAGCTTCTTTAATACTATTTTTTGACAGGAAGGGACTACTGGCTACTCTTTTGCTCACAAAACTCGAAATATTCCCTCCCGAGACTTTTTCACGAGGGCTTCCTTCTCTTCCCTCAATTTTTCCTTTTCCACAGGTTTTCACGGTCACGGCGTCATTCTTTTGCTGGCGTGGGGTGGATGGCGGGTTAGCTTAACGTTCCGTGAAGCGGGGAAATGTCCAAGAAAGTCATCAATTTTCGCTATGGGATAATTTTTGCATCTTACCTTTGCGAGGTAAGGTCGACGTCGGAAGAGCAAGAGCCTTTTTCGGGAGGGCGTTACCCTTTTTTCCGCTAACGGCCGAGCGTGTGCTAGGAAAAATCGCTTCCACGTGGGGTTTGGCTGTTTTTTCGCACTTGCATCCCCTCTGGACATCGCGGTATTTTTCCCACGAGATTTTTGACATCATCCAGTAATTTTTTCTGGGTGAAATCGATTCAATTATTTGATGTTGTGGACTTTGATTTTCATCGTTTTTCCACATGGCTTTTTTCGATGGTCAAAGTGGACTGAATATCACATCCGACTCGATAGGCTTATATTGCTTGAACAATTGGGAATGGATGTTTTTAAGAACGACGTAATGTCAGAGTACTTCTACATTTCTGTGTCCTGCAGAATCGATGAATTAAGAGAGATGCGGATGGATATGTCGATTCCTTTTACCCCGGACCATTAAGGACACTAATGAATGCCAGTCGTAATTTCTTTGAGCATTTCCTTTTCCTAACACCCTCTGCCACACGCCTTTTAGGCGGCAGTATTCCAAGGGAGGGGGGATTTTTCGAGAGTCTCTTTTCTACGAAACACTTTTGTGTCTCATTTTTTTTCAGTGAGTAACAAGAGAATAAAATTGATTTCAGGTGATTTTATTGAGACGGGCACACAACAACATGGGATCACAACATGCGAAATGGAATAAATAAACAAAATTCGTTGACATATTAAGCGCTGGCGGTAGAGAATCTAGTAATGATGTCCTCCGTGGGTGAGGGAAAGGCCGTGTTGGTTGGCGTGAGACGTTGCTCCTCCGAAGTATCCTGCGCCGTGACCTCCGTAGGGGAGAGGGGCGTGGCCGATGGCGATGGCGTTTCCGTTGGCGTAGGAGGAGGCGAGGTGTCCGTAGGATGCGCCGGCGTGGTGAATGGCGGGTGCTGCGTAGTGGTGCGGGTGGTGGGCCTTGCCCTGCCTCTTGACGACGGCGTTGAATCCGTTGTGGTCGTCGGCGGTGTACTCGACCACCCTGACGGTTCCGTCGGCTTCGTGGAGGCTGTAGGCACCCTTGACCGAGTCACCGTCCCTCGTCTCCCACTGGCTCTTGAGGTCGCCGGTCTTTCCGTCGCTCACGCCGTAGTCGAAGTTGTACTTGGGGTGGGCCTGCGAATGGAAAAAGTTTTATTATCGAAATATGCGAGATCGTCGCTTTTCGGCATTCCACGACGGCTGGAGCGTGAACGTTTGCGGGCCACTTTCGCGGAAACTCACGTAATAGTCGAGGTGACCGTGGTGTCCGGCGTGGATGCCATCAGGGGCGGCGAAGGTGATGGCTGCCAAGCCGGCGACGAGGAGAACCTGAGGAGGAGAGAAATATTGAGGCCCTTGCTCCCGCCACGGTGGTATTCGGAAGGATCGACTGGTGTGCTTCTTACCTGGGAGATCATGTTGCCTGTTGGAATGGAGTGCTGCGTTTGGTGTTTGAGCCAAGGGTGGTCGACGTTTTATGCGACTCGTTGTGGGCGGAGTGGGATAGGGGAAAATGGAAAGGCGAGAGAGGGGTGAATTATGAAATCGGAATGACGGTCATCGAATTAAGGAAGTGGGATTTCGATGCTCGGAATTCACCTCGCCTGAATGCTCTTTGATCCTGACGATTCGCGATTGTCGTTCGCAAAGCGACACGGCCGCAAAGCAATCGATTCTCAATTTTTTATTCTTCCCCCGACGTGAACATTTCGCGCACTAATTTCGTCGAGATATTAGCACCAATAATTAGTTTTTTCTGTTGACGCTTTCAATCGATGCAATGATTCTACTATTGGGTGAGTCGGATCGGATTGTTTGCACACATGACATTTTTCTGTGGTTTTAACGATCTTACTGTCTCACACGAAGCTTCTTTAATACTATTTTTTGACAGGAAGGGACTACTGGCTACTCTTTTGCTCACAAAACTCGAAATATTCCCTCCCGAGCCTTTTTCACGAGGGCTTCCCTCTCTTCCCTCAATTTTTCGTTTTCGGCCGATTCTTGACGTGCGAGAGGTCACCCTTTTGCCGACTCTACTCATGACGCTGGCGGGTTATCTGAGCATTGCGTCGAGCGAATGTTTCAAATGCCTGTTAATTAGGCGAGTTTTCTTTGGTTATTGAAATTATTTACATTTGATCGACATAATTTTACACGAGCAAATCGAGATTTTTCCCTCCCGAGCCTTTTCACGAGGGCTTCCTTCTCTTCCCTCAATTTTTCCTTTTCCACAGGTTTTCACGGTCACGGCGTCATTCTTTTGCCGGCGTGGGGTGGATGGCGGGTTAGCTTAACGTTCCGTGAAGCGGGGAAATGTCCAAGAAAGTCATCAATTTTCGCTATGGGATAATTTTTGCATCTTACCTTTGCGAGGTAAGGTCGACGTCGGAAGAGCAAGAGCCTTTTTCGGGAGGGCGTTACCCTTTTTTCCGCTAACGGCCGAGCGTGTGCTAGGAAAAATCGCTTCCACGAGGGGTTTGGCTGTTTTTTCGCACTTGCATCCCCTCTGGACATCGCGGTATTTTTCCCACGAGATTTTTGACATCATCCAGTAATTTTTTCTGGGTGAAATCGATTCAATTATTTGATGTTGTGGACTTTGAATTTCATCGTTTTTCCACATGGCTCTTTTCGATGGTCAAAGTGGACTGAATATCACATCCGACTCGATAGGCTTACATTGCTTGAACAATTGGGAATGGATGTTTTTAAGAACGACAAGTAGGACGTAATGTCAGAGTACTTCTACATTTCTGTGTCCTGCAGAATCGATGAATTAAGAGAGATGCGGATGGATATGCCGATTCCTTTTACCATGAAGGACACTAATGAATGCCAGTCGTAATTTCTTTGGAGCATTTCCTTTTCCTAACACCCTCTGCCACACGCCTTTTAGGCGGCAGTATGCCAAGGGAGGGTGGATTTTCCGAGAGTCTCTTCTCTACGAAACACTTTTGTGTCTCATTTTTTTCTGTGAGTAACAAGAGAATAAAATTGATTTCAGGTGATTTTATTGAGACGGGCACACAACAACATGGGATCACAACATGCGAAATGGAATAAATAAACAAAATTCGTTGACATATTAAGCGCTGGCGGTAGAGAATCTAGTAATGATGTCCTCCGTGGGTGAGGGAAAGGCCGTGTTGGTTGGCGTGAGACGTTGCTCCTCCGAAGTATCCTGCGCCGTGACCTCCGTAGGGGAGAGGGGCGTGGCCGATGGCGATGGCGTTTCCGTTGGCGTAGGAGGAGGCGAGGTGTCCGTAGGATGCGCCGGCGTGGTGAATGGCGGGTGCTGCGTAGTGGTGCGGGTGGTGGGCCTTGCCCTGCCTCTTGACGACGGCGTTGAATCCGTTGTGGTCGTCGGCGGTGTACTCGACCACCCTGACGGTTCCGTCGGCTTCGTGGAGGCTGTAGGCACCCTTGACCGAGTCACCGTCCCTCGTCTCCCACTGGCTCTTGAGGTCTTCTACCGATTCGATCGATAGATTTTCCTTCCTCATAGGAAAATCTACTAGAATTGGTAGCATATTAATTGCATATTGCTTGGTTTCGCTAATAGTAGGACCTGCCCGCCATTCTACCGATTCGATCGATAGATTTTCCTTCCTCATAGGAAAATCTACTAGAATTGGTAGCATATTAATTGCATATTGCTTGGTTTCGCTAATAGTAGGACCTGCCCGCCTTTGTGACGGTGCAGGATTCCTCGTCCCGTCCTTCCTTCCCCGTCCTTTCCTTGGAGGCGTCGTCGGGCTCCTATCGCGGCGGCGCCTCCTTCCTTGCTCCTTCCAGTCCTCCCCCTTCTGCGGTGCAGAGGTGATAAGCTAACGCTTCAGACCTCGGCCCAGGAGAGTAACCCCGCGAGCCCGCCCAAGGAGTTCGTATCCATTGGCTCTTGAGGTCGCCGGTCTTTCCGTCGCTCACGCCGTAGTCGAAGTTGTACTTGGGGTGGGCCTGCGAATGGAAAAAGTTTTATTATCGAAATATGCGAGAGCGTCGCTTTTCGGCATTCCACGACGGCTGGAGCGTGAACGTTTGCGGGCCACTTTCGCGGAAACTCACGTAATAGTCGAGGTGACCGTGGTGTCCGGCGTGGATGCCATCAGGGGCGGCGAAGGTGATGGCTGCCAAGCCGGCGACGAGGAGAACCTGAGGAGGAGAGAAATATTGAGGCCCTTGCTCCCGCCACGGTGGTATTCGGAAGGATCGACTGGTGTGCTTCTTACCTGGGAGATCATGTTGCCTGTTGGAATGGAGTGCTGCGTTTGGTGTTTGAGCCAAGGGTGGTCGACGTTTTATGCGACTCGTTGTGGGCGGAGTGGGATAGGGGAAAATGGAAAGGCGAGAGAGGGGTGAATTATGAAATCGGAATGACGGTCATCGAATTAAGGAAGTGGGATTTCGATGCTCGGAATTCACCTCGCCTGAATGCTCTTTGATCCTGACGATTCGCGATTGTCGTTCGCAAAGCGACACGGCCGCAAAGCAATCGATTCTCAATTTTTTATTCTTCCCCCGACGTGAACATTTCGCGCACTAATTTCGTCGAGATATTAGCACCAATAATTAGTTTTTTCTGTTGACGCTTTCAATCGATGCAATGATTCTACTATTGGGTGAGTCGGATCGGATTGTTTGCACACATGACATTTTTCTGTGGTTTTAACGATCTTACTGTCTCACACGAAGCTTCTTTAATACTATTTTTTGACAGGAAGGGACTACTGGCTACTCTTTTGCTCACAAAACTCGAAATATTCCCTCCCGAGCCTTTTTCACGAGGGCTTCCCTCTCTTCCCTCAATTTTTCGTTTTCGGCCGATTCTTGACGTGCGAGAGGTCACCCTTTTGCCGACTCTACTCATGACGCTGGCGGGTTATCTGAGCATTGCGTCGAGCGAATGTTTCAAATGCCTGTTAATTAGGCGAGTTTTCTTTGGTTATTGAAATTATTTACATTTGATCGACATAATTTTACACGAGCAAATCGAGATTTTTCCCTCCCGAGCCTTTTCACGAGGGCTTCCTTCTCTTCCCTCAATTTTTCCTTTTCCACAGGTTTTCACGGTCACGGCGTCATTCTTTTGCCGGCGTGGGGTGGATGGCGGGTTAGCTTAACGTTCCGTGAAGCGGGGAAATGTCCAAGAAAGTCATCAATTTTCGCTATGGGATAATTTTTGCATCTTACCTTTGCGAGGTAAGGTCGACGTCGGAAGAGCAAGAGCCTTTTTCGGGAGGGCGTTACCCTTTTTTCCGCTAACGGCCGAGCGTGTGCTAGGAAAAATCGCTTCCACGAGGGGTTTGGCTGTTTTTTCGCACTTGCATCCCCTCTGGACATCGCGGTATTTTTCCCACGAGATTTTTGACATCATCCAGTAATTTTTTCTGGGTGAAATCGATTCAATTATTTGATGTTGTGGACTTTGAATTTCATCGTTTTTCCACATGGCTCTTTTCGATGGTCAAAGTGGACTGAATATCACATCCGACTCGATAGGCTTACATTGCTTGAACAATTGGGAATGGATGTTTTTAAGAACGACAAGTAGGACGTAATGTCAGAGTACTTCTACATTTCTGTGTCCTGCAGAATCGATGAATTAAGAGAGATGCGGATGGATATGCCGATTCCTTTTACCATGAAGGACACTAATGAATGCCAGTCGTAATTTCTTTGGAGCATTTCCTTTTCCTAACACCCTCTGCCACACGCCTTTTAGGCGGCAGTATGCCAAGGGAGGGTGGATTTTCCGAGAGTCTCTTCTCTACGAAACACTTTTGTGTCTCATTTTTTTCTGTGAGTAACAAGAGAATAAAATTGATTTCAGGTGATTTTATTGAGACGGGCACACAACAACATGGGATCACAACATGCGAAATGGAATAAATAAACAAAATTCGTTGACATATTAAGCGCTGGCGGTAGAGAATCTAGTAATGATGTCCTCCGTGGGTGAGGGAAAGGCCGTGTTGGTTGGCGTGAGACGTTGCTCCTCCGAAGTATCCTGCGCCGTGACCTCCGTAGGGGAGAGGGGCGTGGCCGATGGCGATGGCGTTTCCGTTGGCGTAGGAGGAGGCGAGGTGTCCGTAGGATGCGCCGGCGTGGTGAATGGCGGGTGCTGCGTAGTGGTGCGGGTGGTGGGCCTTGCCCTGCCTCTTGACGACGGCGTTGAATCCGTTGTGGTCGTCGGCGGTGTACTCGACCACCCTGACGGTTCCGTCGGCTTCGTGGAGGCTGTAGGCACCCTTGACCGAGTCACCGTCCCTCGTCTCCCACTGGCTCTTGAGGTCGCCGGTCTTTCCGTCGCTCACGCCGTAGTCGAAGTTGTACTTGGGGTGGGCCTGCGAATGGAAAAAGTTTTATTATCGAAATATGCGAGAGCGTCGCTTTTCGGCATTCCACGACGGCTGGAGCGTGAACGTTTGCGGGCCACTTTCGCGGAAACTCACGTAATAGTCGAGGTGACCGTGGTGTCCGGCGTGGATGCCATCAGGGGCGGCGAAGGTGATGGCTGCCAAGCCGGCGACGAGGAGAACCTGAGGAGGAGAGAAATATTGAGGCCCTTGCTCCCGCCACGGTGGTATTCGGAAGGATCGACTGGTGTGCTTCTTACCTGGGAGATCATGTTGCCTGTTGGAATGGAGTGCTGCGTTTGGTGTTTGAGCCAAGAGTGGTCGACGTTTTATGCGACTCGTTGTGGGCGGAGTGGGATAGGGGAAAATGGAAAGGCGAGAGAGGGGTGAATTATGAAATCGGAATGACGGTCATCGAATTAAGGAAGTGGGATTTCGATGCTCGGAATTCACCTCGCCTGAATGCTCTTTGATCCTGACGATTCGCGATTGTCGTTCGCAAAGCGACACGGCCGCAAAGCAATCGATTCTCAATTTTTTATTCTTCCCCCGACGTGAACATTTCGCGCACTAATTTCGTCGAGATATTAGCACCAATAATTAGTTTTTTCTGTTGACGCTTTCAATCGATGCAATGATTCTACTATTGGGTGAGTCGGATCGGATTGTTTGCACACATGACATTTTTCTGTGGTTTTAACGATCTTACTGTCTCACACGAAGCTTCTTTAATACTATTTTTTGACAGGAAGGGACTACTGGCTACTCTTTTGCTCACAAAACTCGAAATATTCCCTCCCGAGCCTTTTTCACGAGGGCTTCCCTCTCTTCCCTCAATTTTTCGTTTTCGGCCGATTCTTGACGTGCGAGAGGTCACCCTTTTGCCGACTCTACTCATGACGCTGGCGGGTTATCTGAGCATTGCGTCGAGCGAATGTTTCAAATGCCTGTTAATTAGGCGAGTTTTCTTTGGTTATTGAAATTATTTACATTTGATCGACATAATTTTACACGAGCAAATCGAGATTTTTCCCTCCCGAGCCTTTTCACGAGGGCTTCCTTCTCTTCCCTCAATTTTTCCTTTTCCACAGGTTTTCACGGTCACGGCGTCATTCTTTTGCCGGCGTGGGGTGGATGGCGGGTTAGCTTAACGTTCCGTGAAGCGGGGAAATGTCCAAGAAAGTCATCAATTTTCGCTATGGGATAATTTTTGCATCTTACCTTTGCGAGGTAAGGTCGACGTCGGAAGAGCAAGAGCCTTTTTCGGGAGGGCGTTACCCTTTTTTCCGCTAACGGCCGAGCGTGTGCTAGGAAAAATCGCTTCCACGAGGGGTTTGGCTGTTTTTTCGCACTTGCATCCCCTCTGGACATCGCGGTATTTTTCCCACGAGATTTTTGACATCATCCAGTAATTTTTTCTGGGTGAAATCGATTCAATTATTTGATGTTGTGGACTTTGAATTTCATCGTTTTTCCACATGGCTTTTTTCGATGGTCAAAGTGGACTGAATATCACATCCGACTCGATAGGCTTACATTGCTTGAACAATTGGGAATGGATGTTTTTAAGAACGACAAGTAGGACGTAATGTCAGAGTACTTCTACATTTCTGTGTCCTGCAGAATCGATGAATTAAGAGAGATGCGGATGGATATGCCGATTCCTTTTACCATGAAGGACACTAATGAATGCCAGTCGTAATTTCTTTGGAGCATTTCCTTTTCCTAACACCCTCTGCCACACGCCTTTTAGGCGGCAGTATGCCAAGGGAGGGTGGATTTTCCGAGAGTCTCTTCTCTACGAAACACTTTTGTGTCTCATTTTTTTCTGTGAGTAACAAGAGAATAAAATTGATTTCAGGTGATTTTATTGAGACGGGCACACAACAACATGGGATCACAACATGCGAAATGGAATAAATAAACAAAATTCGTTGACATATTAAGCGCTGGCGGTAGAGAATCTAGTAATGATGTCCTCCGTGGGTGAGGGAAAGGCCGTGTTGGTTGGCGTGAGACGTTGCTCCTCCGAAGTATCCTGCGCCGTGACCTCCGTAGGGGAGAGGGGCGTGGCCGATGGCGATGGCGTTTCCGTTGGCGTAGGAGGAGGCGAGGTGTCCGTAGGATGCGCCGGCGTGGTGAATGGCGGGTGCTGCGTAGTGGTGCGGGTGGTGGGCCTTGCCCTGCCTCTTGACGACGGCGTTGAATCCGTTGTGGTCGTCGGCGGTGTACTCGACCACCCTGACGGTTCCGTCGGCTTCGTGGAGGCTGTAGGCACCCTTGACCGAGTCACCGTCCCTCGTCTCCCACTGGCTCTTGAGGTCGCCGGTCTTTCCGTCGCTCACGCCGTAGTCGAAGTTGTACTTGGGGTGGGCCTGCGAATGGAAAAAGTTTTATTATCGAAATATGCGAGAGCGTCGCTTTTCGGCATTCCACGACGGCTGGAGCGTGAACGTTTGCGGGCCACTTTCGCGGAAACTCACGTAATAGTCGAGGTGACCGTGGTGTCCGGCGTGGATGCCATCAGGGGCGGCGAAGGTGATGGCTGCCAAGCCGGCGACGAGGAGAACCTGAGGAGGAGAGAAATATTGAGGCCCTTGCTCCCGCCACGGTGGTATTCGGAAGGATCGACTGGTGTGCTTCTTACCTGGGAGATCATGTTGCCTGTTGGAATGGAGTGCTGCGTTTGGTGTTTGAGCCAAGGGTGGTCGACGTTTTATGCGACTCGTTGTGGGCGGAGTGGGATAGGGGAAAATGGAAAGGCGAGAGAGGGGTGAATTATGAAATCGGAATGACGGTCATCGAATTAAGGAAGTGGGATTTCGATGCTCGGAATTCACCTCGCCTGAATGCTCTTTGATCCTGACGATTCGCGATTGTCGTTCGCAAAGCGACACGGCCGCAAAGCAATCGATTCTCAATTTTTTATTCTTCCCCCGACGTGAACATTTCGCGCACTAATTTCGTCGAGATATTAGCACCAATAATTAGTTTTTTCTGTTGACGCTTTCAATCGATGCAATGATTCTACTATTGGGTGAGTCGGATCGGATTGTTTGCACACATGACATTTTTCTGTGGTTTTAACGATCTTACTGTCTCACACGAAGCTTCTTTAATACTATTTTTTGACAGGAAGGGACTACTGGCTACTCTTTTGCTCACAAAACTCGAAATATTCCCTCCCGAGCCTTTTTCACGAGGGCTTCCCTCTCTTCCCTCAATTTTTCGTTTTCGGCCGATTCTTGACGTGCGAGAGGTCACCCTTTTGCCGACTCTACTCATGACGCTGGCGGGTTATCTGAGCATTGCGTCGAGCGAATGTTTCAAATGCCTGTTAATTAGGCGAGTTTTCTTTGGTTATTGAAATTATTTACATTTGATCGACATAATTTTACACGAGCAAATCGAGATTTTTCCCTCCCGAGCCTTTTCACGAGGGCTTCCTTCTCTTCCCTCAATTTTTCCTTTTCCACAGGTTTTCACGGTCACGGCGTCATTCTTTTGCCGGCGTGGGGTGGATGGCGGGTTAGCTTAACGTTCCGTGAAGCGGGGAAATGTCCAAGAAAGTCATCAATTTTCGCTATGGGATAATTTTTGCATCTTACCTTTGCGAGGTAAGGTCGACGTCGGAAGAGCAAGAGCCTTTTTCGGGAGGGCGTTACCCTTTTTTCCGCTAACGGCCGAGCGTGTGCTAGGAAAAATCGCTTCCACGAGGGGTTTGGCTGTTTTTTCGCACTTGCATCCCCTCTGGACATCGCGGTATTTTTCCCACGAGATTTTTGACATCATCCAGTAATTTTTTCTGGGTGAAATCGATTCAATTATTTGATGTTGTGGACTTTGAATTTCATCGTTTTTCCACATGGCTTTTTTCGATGGTCAAAGTGGACTGAATATCACATCCGACTCGATAGGCTTACATTGCTTGAACAATTGGGAATGGATGTTTTTAAGAACGACAAGTAGGACGTAATGTCAGAGTACTTCTACATTTCTGTGTCCTGCAGAATCGATGAATTAAGAGAGATGCGGATGGATATGCCGATTCCTTTTACCATGAAGGACACTAATGAATGCCAGTCGTAATTTCTTTGGAGCATTTCCTTTTCCTAACACCCTCTGCCACACGCCTTTTAGGCGGCAGTATGCCAAGGGAGGGTGGATTTTCCGAGAGTCTCTTCTCTACGAAACACTTTTGTGTCTCATTTTTTTCTGTGAGTAACAAGAGAATAAAATTGATTTCAGGTGATTTTATTGAGACGGGCACACAACAACATGGGATCACAACATGCGAAATGGAATAAATAAACAAAATTCGTTGACATATTAAGCGCTGGCGTTAGAGAATCTAGTAATGATGTCCTCCGTGGGTGAGGGAAAGGCCGTGTTGGTTGGCGTGAGACGTGGCTCCTCCGAAGTATCCTGCGCCGTGACCTCCGTAGGGGAGAGGGGCGTGGCCGATGGCGATGGCGTTTCCGTTGGCGTAGGAGGAGGCGAGGTGTCCGTAGGATGCGCCGGCGTGGTGAATGGCGGGTGCTGCGTAGTGGTGCGGGTGGTGGGCCTTGCCCTGCCTCTTGACGACGGCGTTGAATCCGTTGTGGTCGTCGGCGGTGTACTCGACCACCCTGACGGTTCCGTCGGCTTCGTGGAGGCTGTAGGCACCCTTGACCGAGTCACCGTCCCTCGTCTCCCACTGGCTCTTGAGGTCTTCTACCGATTCGATCGATAGATTTTCCTTCCTCATAGGAAAATCTACTAGAATTGGTAGCATATTAATTGCATATTGCTTGGTTTCGCTAATAGTAGGACCTGCCCGCCATTCTACCGATTCGATCGATAGATTTTCCTTCCTCATAGGAAAATCTACTAGAATTGGTAGCATATTAATTGCATATTGCTTGGTTTCGCTAATAGTAGGACCTGCCCGCCTTTGTGACGGTGCAGGATTCCTCGTCCCGTCCTTCCTTCCCCGTCCTTTCCTTGGAGGCGTCGTCGGGCTCCTATCGCGGCGGCGCCTCCTTCCTTGCTCCTTCCAGTCCTCCCCCTTCTGCGGTGCAGAGGTGATAAGCTAACGCTTCAGACCTCGGCCCAGGAGAGTAACCCCGCGAGCCCGCCCAAGGAGTTCGTATCCATTGGCTCTTGAGGTCGCCGGTCTTTCCGTCGCTCACGCCGTAGTCGAAGTTGTACTTGGGGTGGGCCTGCGAATGGAAAAAGTTTTATTATCGAAATATGCGAGAGCGTCGCTTTTCGGCATTCCACGACGGCTGGAGCGTGAACGTTTGCGGGCCACTTTCGCGGAAACTCACGTAATAGTCGAGGTGACCGTGGTGTCCGGCGTGGATGCCATCAGGGGCGGCGAAGGTGATGGCTGCCAAGCCGGCGACGAGGAGAACCTGAGGAGGAGAGAAATATTGAGGCCCTTGCTCCCGCCACGGTGGTATTCGGAAGGATCGACTGGTGTGCTTCTTACCTGGGAGATCATGTTGCCTGTTGGAATGGAGTGCTGCGTTTGGTGTTTGAGCCAAGGGTGGTCGACGTTTTATGCGACTCGTTGTGGGCGGAGTGGGATAGGGGAAAATGGAAAGGCGAGAGAGGGGTGAATTATGAAATCGGAATGACGGTCATCGAATTAAGGAAGTGGGATTTCGATGCTCGGAATTCACCTCGCCTGAATGCTCTTTGATCCTGACGATTCGCGATTGTCGTTCGCAAAGCGACACGGCCGCAAAGCAATCGATTCTCAATTTTTTATTCTTCCCCCGACGTGAACATTTCGCGCACTAATTTCGTCGAGATATTAGCACCAATAATTAGTTTTTTCTGTTGACGCTTTCAATCGATGCAATGATTCTACTATTGGGTGAGTCGGATCGGATTGTTTGCACACATGACATTTTTCTGTGGTTTTAACGATCTTACTGTCTCACACGAAGCTTCTTTAATACTATTTTTTGACAGGAAGGGACTACTGGCTACTCTTTTGCTCACAAAACTCGAAATATTCCCTCCCGAGCCTTTTTCACGAGGGCTTCCCTCTCTTCCCTCAATTTTTCGTTTTCGGCCGATTCTTGACGTGCGAGAGGTCACCCTTTTGCCGACTCTACTCATGACGCTGGCGGGTTATCTGAGCATTGCGTCGAGCGAATGTTTCAAATGCCTGTTAATTAGGCGAGTTTTCTTTGGTTATTGAAATTATTTACATTTGATCGACATAATTTTACACGAGCAAATCGAGATTTTTCCCTCCCGAGCCTTTTCACGAGGGCTTCCTTCTCTTCCCTCAATTTTTCCTTTTCCACAGGTTTTCACGGTCACGGCGTCATTCTTTTGCCGGCGTGGGGTGGATGGCGGGTTAGCTTAACGTTCCGTGAAGCGGGGAAATGTCCAAGAAAGTCATCAATTTTCGCTATGGGATAATTTTTGCATCTTACCTTTGCGAGGTAAGGTCGACGTCGGAAGAGCAAGAGCCTTTTTCGGGAGGGCGTTACCCTTTTTTCCGCTAACGGCCGAGCGTGTGCTAGGAAAAATCGCTTCCACGAGGGGTTTGGCTGTTTTTTCGCACTTGCATCCCCTCTGGACATCGCGGTATTTTTCCCACGAGATTTTTGACATCATCCAGTAATTTTTTCTGGGTGAAATCGATTCAATTATTTGATGTTGTGGACTTTGAATTTCATCGTTTTTCCACATGGCTCTTTTCGATGGTCAAAGTGGACTGAATATCACATCCGACTCGATAGGCTTACATTGCTTGAACAATTGGGAATGGATGTTTTTAAGAACGACAAGTAGGACGTAATGTCAGAGTACTTCTACATTTCTGTGTCCTGCAGAATCGATGAATTAAGAGAGATGCGGATGGATATGCCGATTCCTTTTACCATGAAGGACACTAATGAATGCCAGTCGTAATTTCTTTGGAGCATTTCCTTTTCCTAACACCCTCTGCCACACGCCTTTTAGGCGGCAGTATGCCAAGGGAGGGTGGATTTTCCGAGAGTCTCTTCTCTACGAAACACTTTTGTGTCTCATTTTTTTCTGTGAGTAACAAGAGAATAAAATTGATTTCAGGTGATTTTATTGAGACGGGCACACAACAACATGGGATCACAACATGCGAAATGGAATAAATAAACAAAATTCGTTGACATATTAAGCGCTGGCGGTAGAGAATCTAGTAATGATGTCCTCCGTGGGTGAGGGAAAGGCCGTGTTGGTTGGCGTGAGACGTTGCTCCTCCGAAGTATCCTGCGCCGTGACCTCCGTAGGGGAGAGGGGCGTGGCCGATGGCGATGGCGTTTCCGTTGGCGTAGGAGGAGGCGAGGTGTCCGTAGGATGCGCCGGCGTGGTGAATGGCGGGTGCTGCGTAGTGGTGCGGGTGGTGGGCCTTGCCCTGCCTCTTGACGACGGCGTTGAATCCGTTGTGGTCGTCGGCGGTGTACTCGACCACCCTGACGGTTCCGTCGGCTTCGTGGAGGCTGTAGGCACCCTTGACCGAGTCACCGTCCCTCGTCTCCCACTGGCTCTTGAGGTCGCCGGTCTTTCCGTCGCTCACGCCGTAGTCGAAGTTGTACTTGGGGTGGGCCTGCGAATGGAAAAAGTTTTATTATCGAAATATGCGAGAGCGTCGCTTTTCGGCATTCCACGACGGCTGGAGCGTGAACGTTTGCGGGCCACTTTCGCGGAAACTCACGTAATAGTCGAGGTGACCGTGGTGTCCGGCGTGGATGCCATCAGGGGCGGCGAAGGTGATGGCTGCCAAGCCGGCGACGAGGAGAACCTGAGGAGGAGAGAAATATTGAGGCCCTTGCTCCCGCCACGGTGGTATTCGGAAGGATCGACTGGTGTGCTTCTTACCTGGGAGATCATGTTGCCTGTTGGAATGGAGTGCTGCGTTTGGTGTTTGAGCCAAGGGTGGTCGACGTTTTATGCGACTCGTTGTGGGCGGAGTGGGATAGGGGAAAATGGAAAGGCGAGAGAGGGGTGAATTATGAAATCGGAATGACGGTCATCGAATTAAGGAAGTGGGATTTCGATGCTCGGAATTCACCTCGCCTGAATGCTCTTTGATCCTGACGATTCGCGATTGTCGTTCGCAAAGCGACACGGCCGCAAAGCAATCGATTCTCAATTTTTTATTCTTCCCCCGACGTGAACATTTCGCGCACTAATTTCGTCGAGATATTAGCACCAATAATTAGTTTTTTCTGTTGACGCTTTCAATCGATGCAATGATTCTACTATTGGGTGAGTCGGATCGGATTGTTTGCACACATGACATTTTTCTGTGGTTTTAACGATCTTACTGTCTCACACGAAGCTTCTTTAATACTATTTTTTGACAGGAAGGGACTACTGGCTACTCTTTTGCTCACAAAACTCGAAATATTCCCTCCCGAGCCTTTTTCACGAGGGCTTCCCTCTCTTCCCTCAATTTTTCGTTTTCGGCCGATTCTTGACGTGCGAGAGGTCACCCTTTTGCCGACTCTACTCATGACGCTGGCGGGTTATCTGAGCATTGCGTCGAGCGAATGTTTCAAATGCCTGTTAATTAGGCGAGTTTTCTTTGGTTATTGAAATTATTTACATTTGATCGACATAATTTTACACGAGCAAATCGAGATTTTTCCCTCCCGAGCCTTTTCACGAGGGCTTCCTTCTCTTCCCTCAATTTTTCCTTTTCCACAGGTTTTCACGGTCACGGCGTCATTCTTTTGCCGGCGTGGGGTGGATGGCGGGTTAGCTTAACGTTCCGTGAAGCGGGGAAATGTCCAAGAAAGTCATCAATTTTCGCTATGGGATAATTTTTGCATCTTACCTTTGCGAGGTAAGGTCGACGTCGGAAGAGCAAGAGCCTTTTTCGGGAGGGCGTTACCCTTTTTTCCGCTAACGGCCGAGCGTGTGCTAGGAAAAATCGCTTCCACGAGGGGTTTGGCTGTTTTTTCGCACTTGCATCCCCTCTGGACATCGCGGTATTTTTCCCACGAGATTTTTGACATCATCCAGTAATTTTTTCTGGGTGAAATCGATTCAATTATTTGATGTTGTGGACTTTGAATTTCATCGTTTTTCCACATGGCTTTTTTCGATGGTCAAAGTGGACTGAATATCACATCCGACTCGATAGGCTTACATTGCTTGAACAATTGGGAATGGATGTTTTTAAGAACGACAAGTAGGACGTAATGTCAGAGTACTTCTACATTTCTGTGTCCTGCAGAATCGATGAATTAAGAGAGATGCGGATGGATATGCCGATTCCTTTTACCATGAAGGACACTAATGAATGCCAGTCGTAATTTCTTTGGAGCATTTCCTTTTCCTAACACCCTCTGCCACACGCCTTTTAGGCGGCAGTATGCCAAGGGAGGGTGGATTTTCCGAGAGTCTCTTCTCTACGAAACACTTTTGTGTCTCATTTTTTTCTGTGAGTAACAAGAGAATAAAATTGATTTCAGGTGATTTTATTGAGACGGGCACACAACAACATGGGATCACAACATGCGAAATGGAATAAATAAACAAAATTCGTTGACATATTAAGCGCTGGCGGTAGAGAATCTAGTAATGATGTCCTCCGTGGGTGAGGGAAAGGCCGTGTTGGTTGGCGTGAGACGTTGCTCCTCCGAAGTATCCTGCGCCGTGACCTCCGTAGGGGAGAGGGGCGTGGCCGATGGCGATGGCGTTTCCGTTGGCGTAGGAGGAGGCGAGGTGTCCGTAGGATGCGCCGGCGTGGTGAATGGCGGGTGCTGCGTAGTGGTGCGGGTGGTGGGCCTTGCCCTGCCTCTTGACGACGGCGTTGAATCCGTTGTGGTCGTCGGCGGTGTACTCGACCACCCTGACGGTTCCGTCGGCTTCGTGGAGGCTGTAGGCACCCTTGACCGAGTCACCGTCCCTCGTCTCCCACTGGCTCTTGAGGTCGCCGGTCTTTCCGTCGCTCACGCCGTAGTCGAAGTTGTACTTGGGGTGGGCCTGCGAATGGAAAAAGTTTTATTATCGAAATATGCGAGAGCGTCGCTTTTCGGCATTCCACGACGGCTGGAGCGTGAACGTTTGCGGGCCACTTTCGCGGAAACTCACGTAATAGTCGAGGTGACCGTGGTGTCCGGCGTGGATGCCATCAGGGGCGGCGAAGGTGATGGCTGCCAAGCCGGCGACGAGGAGAACCTGAGGAGGAGAGAAATATTGAGGCCCTTGCTCCCGCCACGGTGGTATTCGGAAGGATCGACTGGTGTGCTTCTTACCTGGGAGATCATGTTGCCTGTTGGAATGGAGTGCTGCGTTTGGTGTTTGAGCCAAGGGTGGTCGACGTTTTATGCGACTCGTTGTGGGCGGAGTGGGATAGGGGAAAATGGAAAGGCGAGAGAGGGGTGAATTATGAAATCGGAATGACGGTCATCGAATTAAGGAAGTGGGATTTCGATGCTCGGAATTCACCTCGCCTGAATGCTCTTTGATCCTGACGATTCGCGATTGTCGTTCGCAAAGCGACACGGCCGCAAAGCAATCGATTCTCAATTTTTTATTCTTCCCCCGACGTGAACATTTCGCGCACTAATTTCGTCGAGATATTAGCACCAATAATTAGTTTTTTCTGTTGACGCTTTCAATCGATGCAATGATTCTACTATTGGGTGAGTCGGATCGGATTGTTTGCACACATGACATTTTTCTGTGGTTTTAACGATCTTACTGTCTCACACGAAGCTTCTTTAATACTATTTTTTGACAGGAAGGGACTACTGGCTACTCTTTTGCTCACAAAACTCGAAATATTCCCTCCCGAGCCTTTTTCACGAGGGCTTCCCTCTCTTCCCTCAATTTTTCGTTTTCGGCCGATTCTTGACGTGCGAGAGGTCACCCTTTTGCCGACTCTACTCATGACGCTGGCGGGTTATCTGAGCATTGCGTCGAGCGAATGTTTCAAATGCCTGTTAATTAGGCGAGTTTTCTTTGGTTATTGAAATTATTTACATTTGATCGACATAATTTTACACGAGCAAATCGAGATTTTTCCCTCCCGAGCCTTTTCACGAGGGCTTCCTTCTCTTCCCTCAATTTTTCCTTTTCCACAGGTTTTCACGGTCACGGCGTCATTCTTTTGCCGGCGTGGGGTGGATGGCGGGTTAGCTTAACGTTCCGTGAAGCGGGGAAATGTCCAAGAAAGTCATCAATTTTCGCTATGGGATAATTTTTGCATCTTACCTTTGCGAGGTAAGGTCGACGTCGGAAGAGCAAGAGCCTTTTTCGGGAGGGCGTTACCCTTTTTTCCGCTAACGGCCGAGCGTGTGCTAGGAAAAATCGCTTCCACGAGGGGTTTGGCTGTTTTTTCGCACTTGCATCCCCTCTGGACATCGCGGTATTTTTCCCACGAGATTTTTGACATCATCCAGTAATTTTTTCTGGGTGAAATCGATTCAATTATTTGATGTTGTGGACTTTGAATTTCATCGTTTTTCCACATGGCTCTTTTCGATGGTCAAAGTGGACTGAATATCACATCCGACTCGATAGGCTTACATTGCTTGAACAATTGGGAATGGATGTTTTTAAGAACGACAAGTAGGACGTAATGTCAGAGTACTTCTACATTTCTGTGTCCTGCAGAATCGATGAATTAAGAGAGATGCGGATGGATATGCCGATTCCTTTTACCATGAAGGACACTAATGAATGCCAGTCGTAATTTCTTTGGAGCATTTCCTTTTCCTAACACCCTCTGCCACACGCCTTTTAGGCGGCAGTATGCCAAGGGAGGGTGGATTTTCCGAGAGTCTCTTCTCTACGAAACACTTTTGTGTCTCATTTTTTTCTGTGAGTAACAAGAGAATAAAATTGATTTCAGGTGATTTTATTGAGACGGGCACACAACAACATGGGATCACAACATGCGAAATGGAATAAATAAACAAAATTCGTTGACATATTAAGCGCTGGCGGTAGAGAATCTAGTAATGATGTCCTCCGTGGGTGAGGGAAAGGCCGTGTTGGTTGGCGTGAGACGTTGCTCCTCCGAAGTATCCTGCGCCGTGACCTCCGTAGGGGAGAGGGGCGTGGCCGATGGCGATGGCGTTTCCGTTGGCGTAGGAGGAGGCGAGGTGTCCGTGGGATGCGCCGGCGCGGTGAATGGCGGGTGCTGCGTAGTGGTGCGGGTGGTGGGCCTTGCCCTGCCTCTTGACGACGGCGTTGAATCCGTTGTGGTCGTCGGCGGTGTACTCGACCACCCTGACGGTTCCGTCGGCTTCGTGGAGGCTGTAGGCACCCTTGACCGAGTCACCGTCCCTCGTCTCCCACTGGCTCTTGAGGTCGCCGGTCTTTCCGTCGCTCACGCCGTAGTCGAAGTTGTACTTGGGGTGGGCCTGCGAATGGAAAAAGTTTTATTATCGAAATATGCGAGAGCGTCGCTTTTCGGCATTCCACGACGGCTGGAGCGTGAACGTTTGCGGGCCACTTTCGCGGAAACTCACGTAATAGTCGAGGTGACCGTGGTGTCCGGCGTGGATGCCATCAGGGGCGGCGAAGGTGATGGCTGCCAAGCCGGCGACGAGGAGAACCTGAGGAGGAGAGAAATATTGAGGCCCTTGCTCCCGCCACGGTGGTATTCGGAAGGATCGACTGGTGTGCTTCTTACCTGGGAGATCATGTTGCCTGTTGGAATGGAGTGCTGCGTTTGGTGTTTGAGCCAAGGGTGGTCGACGTTTTATGCGACTCGTTGTGGGCGGAGTGGGATAGGGGAAAATGGAAAGGCGAGAGAGGGGTGAATTATGAAATCGGAATGACGGTCATCGAATTAAGGAAGTGGGATTTCGATGCTCGGAATTCACCTCGCCTGAATGCTCTTTGATCCTGACGATTCGCGATTGTCGTTCGCAAAGCGACACGGCCGCAAAGCAATCGATTCTCAATTTTTTATTCTTCCCCCGAC